>NC_090728.1:156243324-156263324 GCF_036898095.1 Palaemon carinicauda | reverse complement strand
CCGAGGAACTTTATATGTTTTTTTTTGTTTTTTTACTTTTACAAATATACAATTTTATTCCACGTCAAAATCTGGGTAAATTTCCTCGTTGCGTAAGATTTAGTAAATATAGAGGCCAAAGTTTGTGTTTATTTAACAGACACACATTACAGAAGTTTATTTAGAATCAGAAATAAGATGTTATCAAACTTTGGAAATATAGATATTTCCTTCGTTTTTATAATTCTCGTTGGACAAGATGTATATATATATAATATATATATATATATATATATATATATATATATATATATATATATATATATGTGTGTGTGTGTGTATGTATATATATATGTATATATATATATAAGTATATATATATGGATGTATATATATATATTATTTTATTTATTCATTTATGTGTAGTCCGAGTTGCTATCAAACACACTTTTTACTTCATCAAATAGGTACTAAAAAGGCCCTACGCGATGTTTGAAGTTCCAAACGACTAAGAAAATTAAATACTAAGTGTTGGGAATTTAACAAGTGCTTGTTTACTAGTTTGTGTGTTAGTATTTTAGGAAATGCAAAGAAAACCTTAACAAGTATTGCTAGAATCGAAGATATGTAGAAAAAGTTTTATTAATATTTTATTAGTATATGTGATCAAGTGGCATTCTCCACAGTATGAAGTAAGGGAATTGTCCTTTCGCTTTGACAAAAATTTGTAACGAAATAGCACTCCACTTTCCCTCGATTGAGGTCCAGAATCCGAATGTGGAAGGATTATGGAGGTATTTAAGGTTAATGAAAGTCTAAAATGGCTCATAGTTTCAAATGTACTGTGATAAAATGATGCCAGATGTTTAGTTATATATGACTCGATCTTCCATCATGTAAACATAAATAGTAGAAAATGGCAGAAACATAAATTCTGATATTGTTACTTCCTTGAGATAACTTTAAGAAAAGAACAAGACAGAACTTATAATAACAATGATAATATTGTTACCAATGACTAAAGGAAAATATTTACCTGAATATTTTCATTGATGAGCATAAACTAGCTTATAATAAATACTATCTCCATACATATTTCATCAAACATATACTGTAAAGTCTCCCCATACTGTACCCAAAAGAATTATTTAGAGAGCTGCCCTTTGCTGGGCTAAACGGGAAATATAAAGTCATTATGAAATCTACATAAAAACTTTAGAAAGGCAACAAGTTCTTGAAATATTTTTAAGTTTTATATGATAGTACGGATGAAGGGAAAATTATTTATCTTATAAATAGCTGGCAATATATAAATATTTTTGCACAAATGACTATAATATAATGAACTATGCTACAATACAGATTACTAATATATGAAAATATTTCATAATTTGGTATATAATTCAGCTAAATAACTCCTCTATATTCAAAGGATCAAAGATAAAAGGAAATGATCCGTGACTCCAATGAAAAGAAAAATCAACAATCTAACAATGCACTTTTGTTTGGGCTGGAGCTGTTGTATTTTGATACTTCAAGTTTTATTGATGCACCAGTAGCTATAGCAGGGATATGCAGTAGTGGAGCTGGAAATAATAGTCAATATTGACACACATATGCGCGAATGCAGCTCTACACATACAGATATACACACATACATATATATATATATATGTATGTGTATATATATATATATATATATATATATATATATATATATATATATATATATATATATATATAGCAGCGGAAAAAATGAAGACTTGATTGGAGTTAGGGACATCAACAGACTCAACAAATGTTGACTTTATGTCTCTTCATTTTTCCATTTTATAACTACACACACACACACACATATATATATATATATATATATATATATATATATATATATATATATATATATATATTACTAAGGACATACCTGAAGCCTTTGTCCTGCAATGGACAAGAAACCGCTATATATATATATATATATATATATATATATATATATATATATATGTATATATATATATATATATATATATATATATATATATCTAACACTCGTGATTTTAATCAATGTAAATATCGACAATGGTATTCAATAGGGAATTCTACCTTGGGAATGTATATCCAATGTAATTTTTTTTTTTATATCAGCTTCTGGCTGGGCAGAGGTTCGAACTTATGCCTCTTAGCCGAAAGCATGACTGTGAGTACTACTAATCGAGCTATCAAGAGGGATATAATTTTTTGAGAATTCACGGTACATATTCCTGTCGAATTTATTTTTATACATACACACAGATATATATATATATACATATATATATATATATATATATATATATATATATATATATATATGTGGGTATATATATATGGGTAGATATATATACACATACATATATATATGTATATATATATATATATATACATATATATATGTATATATATATATATATATATATATATGTATATATATATAAATATATATAGTATTTGAGTATATACATATACACATACATATATATATATATATATACATATATATATATATATATATATATATATATATATATATACTCGTATATGTATGGTGGTATAGTGGTCATTAGTTAGTTATTTTGCAGGTTTCGTTGAACGAAAGATGCCTGCTTACTTTTATCATTCTAACTGGTCTTTATCAGTTTCCTGTTGGTACTCTTGAGTTTTGGTCTCGAAGTTCTTAAGATGATAGGAGATAGCCGTTTTCATTACACAGCTTTCAGACTGTATTTCTTCCATAATCACGCAAAACTAAATCCTTAAATCATATTCCGTTGAAATGTTAACTTTTTTTAAATGATAATAGGACTATTCGGAAATATGTTACAATTGTCAAATAAAATACTATTAACATGTAACAAGCCAAGGTTTTCCTCTTGGTAAGGATAGAAGGGACTCATTAGCTATGGTAATCAGCTCTTTTAGAAGGACAATCCAAAAACCAAACCAACCAAACCATTGTTCCTCATGCTTGGGTAGTGCCATAGCCTCTGTACTACAGACACACACACACACACACTCACTCACTCACACACAAAAAGATTGTCGGCTTATTGTTTTTAAAGTGTTTGTGGTTTGTATATAAATGATATATATCAATGTTGTCGCTTTTTTAAAATATTTTATTTCAATTGTTCATTACCTCTCTTGTAGTTTATCTATTTCCTTATTTTCTTTCCTCACTGAGCTAATTTTCCCCTTTGGAGCCCTTGGGTTTTAGGATTCTGCTTTTCCAACTAAGGTTTTAGCCAATCTAATATATATATATATATATATATATATATATATATATATATATATATATATATATATATATATATACATATATATATATATATATATATATATATATATATGTATATGTATATATTATGTGTGTATGTATGTATGTATGCATATATATACATTTATACTAGTAAATAGATAGACTGATTAATAAATGAAGTTCGATAAATAAATGTATGCACTATCCAAATGTTAACTTTCGATTGGCCAATAATAATATTAATAAATTTAACAAGAAGGTTCATTCCCCTTACAAAAACTTTAGCGACCCGAGGCCTTAGAACTTTTTCATCATAAAATATGTTCCCCTTGGTACTCAGGGGAATACTTTTTCTCGACATTTCTTTAGTGTGTCATACAAACTTCTCCCAATACCCTTCTTATATTAGTAATCCAATTTCATCTTACGAAGGAAATAGGATTTAAGAGGAAATTGGTAAAGGGATGGTCACATAACCTTTAAGGAAACTAAAATTGCTTCCAAAATACAAGTAAGAATGCTTTTTTGATGTAATTCGATTTTTTTTTCCAAAGAATATTTTACGTAAACGTGATACCCAACACTCTTGACATAAAAGCGTGCCGGCCCCCCTGTTCTCTCTTTCTCTTTATATATATATATATATATATATATATATATATATATATGTGTGTGTGTGTGTGTGTGTGTGTGTGTGTGTGTGTGTGTATGTTTGTGTTCATAAGTACAGCACGTAAAAGCTTAACATAGTAAATAAAATTTCGTCCGTTTTAGAAATGAAACTCATTCAGTGCAATTGTCATTTTCACTAGCTAATTGTTTCTCAATCTAACACTATTGTAATATGCTTTTTATTTCTTTTATTAGATTTATGAAGTATATTTTTGAATATATTTGAGAAACGTAATATCCTCAAACAATTAAGTTTTCATTCCGGCCAAAGTAATTTAGTAGATGAATCAGATCTCATAAAAAGTGATTTTATTAGTATCACTTGTATGTATCCTCGGAGGTGTTGATAATGGTTAGATGTTATTGCAAAATCGAAGAAAATAAACATTCATAACCAGATAGTGTAGTAGACAATGCTTTAAAAAATAAACATACATAACCAGATAGTGTATTAGACAATGCTTTAACAATGGCAAGAACATAACTTATGGTAATAGCAATAGAAAATATTTGACAGAACTAAATGGCTTCTACTGTAATAAAGTAAAATAGTTATTTTTGCCGATTACACAAGAAAGTATCCAATGGAACCTTCTTTCAAACAGACATGATTTATTCCAAAGAGCTTTTGTAAAAAATGGTAACACCAAGGAAGTTATAATATTTACATCCATTTTATGATCAAATAATTCATTTGAAATTCTAAAATAGCCATGGTTTTGAGTGCATCCTGAGATATTCGCATTTATAATTTTCAACCAGTAAAGCCAGTGATTAACACTCTTTCTAAATCCAATATTCAAATTTATAAGTAATAATATTACTAGGAAAACATTTTTCAATTCTTCCTGACTGATATTATTACTAGATATTTTCTCAAACGATGAAATTTCACTTATTTTTATCGGTTTCTTTATTGACATTCTGCTTTCATATTTACCTACTAAAAAAAAAAAAGAAGAAAAAAAAAACTGTTAACCTTAATTCCTTATTTCACTGTAACGCATCTTTGCCTTGATTAGGCAAAGACGAAAATACTTTCTGTGCAATCCTAAGATATATTTTTCAAGTAAAATAAGCACAGGAGTATTCATTTCGCGACTACCGCATCACTAGCTTGTTTATTTCCAATACCATAATGAGTACTGCATATGTTAGTTCTGATATCATCAACAGTATCTGTTTAATCGTTGAGTCCCCTTTCATAAAATTCTGAAAATTATATAATCCCATTCAACATTGGCACTGTACAATATTTAAATGTCTTGGTGTTAAACATTCAGAAGTTTTCTAGAAACTTCATTCATTTCCCTTTCTTTCGAAATAATAATTTAATTAAAAACATCTTCGAATCCATTTGAAGGTTTCCTAGCTACCTCTAATGCTGCTCAATTTAGAATTAATTTCAATAATTTTTTAAACAGTAACAGCGAATGGAAGTATTTTTAGTCCACTGCTGGACAAAGGCCTCAGACGTCTTTTTATTCATGTCTGGGTTTTGGCTAATTTTCAACACCACTGGCCACTGCGGATTGGTGATGGTGGTCGTCTTTATTCTGATCGCTCACAGCAAACCAAGTAGTACCAGTAGCCCTGACGAGTAAAGCTTTACCTATCTTAGTGACACACAAACCCGTTAAGGTATCTTCGCTCAGAAAGCGAATTCTTCAAAATACTTTATTATATAGGCTTAGAATGGTTTCCACGGCTGAGAATCTTTCATATCCTAAAAGCCCATCGTATTTTATAACATTTGCTGCCCACACACCACATTCTTTATTTCTATCAGGACTGTTATGTTCGAGGCAAAATGTAGTGGAAACGTAACGGCTCGACCTTTTGACATGTCTTCATAAGTAAAAATTATATTGGAAACATGTATCGTTCATATATACCTTAATGGAAATTCGGAATCTCTTATGGGAAACACTGTGTGCTTATGTAAGTCACATTTTTTTTTTGTATCTTACACACACACACTTTGCAAATATGGAGCGAATTTGTAAAGAGAAATTTTGTATTTGTGTTACAGATGTACTAATTCCTCCTTTCATTAATACTCATCCTAGTCCTGAGATGCTTTTACTTTATTTTCCAAAATAAGAACCAATATTAGTATTGACCTGAATGGATTTGATCTTTTTATTATCCTATCTATTGATAACTAAACACTATCATTTCACTATTAAGGGAAAATACTTTAGTTGGAAATTGTCCACCCACACTGAATAAGATAATGCATGTGTTTATGATATTTTTGGTACCACAAAGGAATCTTTAGGACTTTTTGGACAAACTATTGTGTCAATACCCTAAAGATTAGAAATAATTACCACATATATGTATATATTTTCAAATGCAACTTACAAAGGTACTACCGTTATGTGAGAATATCTTTTTATTGTCTTCTGAAGTCGCACAATTAACCTACAACTTAGTATGGTAACCTTTATAATTAAAAAAAAAAAATCGCCTAAAATGTGAAGTGCCGCATCGATTAAAGCTTACCAATGTAGGATTTTAATTCTGATGTTTACTTAAAAAAAAAGAAAATGAAATATCTTTTAATATTCAATTTTAAATGAGAACTTATTTTTCATCATAAGCGGATTCCACGAACCACCTCTTTTCAGCGGAATTGTTTGGTATGATAGTGCTAATCATCCGTGAACAGCACTGCCGAAAAACTTTTGGAAAATATAGTGTATGGGAAAATATAGCACGACTGCATTCACTCGGTCATTGTTGAAATAATCATTAGGATCCTACATTCTTTTACAGATATAACCACAGCATTCTTTGTACGTTAAATATTAATAAAAGAGTCGGTAGAATGTAGCATTCAGATGCGCAAATTAATAATGGATCTACAATCAGTGATAATGAAGTACGGGGTAGTTTGTTTTGGTTGAAAGTCATTGCTAAAGGAGAGTAATGGTCATCTAGATTGATAAATGTAGATGGCCATCTAATATAGAAAAGATGTTCATAGAATAATTTTCTAGTGTTAGTAAAAGTAAAGTATTAATCATGATGTTCAGCAACAATTATCTCTAAAATTTATTTGTAGCGTATCCATTTATAGTTATGACGAAAGATTAGGGCTTTTAGAAGAATACGAATGGAATGATCCTTGTAAGCTTTCTCCCTAATGCACATAAAAATTTCAGGGATTTTGTAAATCATTGCCAATCTTAATTACGGATGTCCCGATTTTAGTGCAGATGAACGAGTATTGTTTTTAGGGTTGTGGTTGCAGATTAGAAACGTCCCGGTAACACAATATGTTGGACAAGAGTTCAGTGAGTCCATCGCCTGATAGTTCCTTGTAGTGACTGCAACTTTACCATCCTTTTGGGTTTGGAGGAGCCTATCGTTCCACCTATAGAGGAATAAGCAGCCATTCTTGGCCCTCCCTGGTCCTAGCCTGGGTTGAGAGTAGACATGGGTGCTGATTATATTTACATATGGCCAGTCTCTATGATATTGCCTTGTTCTTTGCCTCTGCCGCTCAAGAGTTGCCTTTAAACCTGTAAACATGTCAGTCAAGTGAAAGTTGAGTAATATCTTTGTCATGTATAGCCTACCAGTAATTTAAGAATCTCCCCAGCGTTCCGCAAAAAGAATATGGTTCAGGTTGATTATAAGTATCAGCTTGAATCGTATTTTTCATGTTAAGAACAGCTTAAGCAGACATCATATCCTGGTAAACTGATATCCGAGAGTATCTAGTTTCAAAGTACTTTATGTTATAAAGTTAAACCTTAAAGCTTTAAACAACAATAGTTAAGTGTAAATGTTTATTCAACTTTCGAGAGTAAAACTTTTGGGACACTTTCTAAAGACACAATATTAGACTTTCTAAAACAATCTCCCGGGAGGCAAAATAACGATTATAGTAATTTGAGATAACGTTACTCTTTTCTTTACGTCTCTCTCTCTCTCTCTCTCTCTCTCTCTCTCTCTCTCTCTCTCTCTCTCTCTCTCTCTCACACAATATGTGTGTATATGTGAATTGGAATAATTCTATCAGTAACAAATTTGATATATGTAGCTGACCTCACAGAAGGCATTGTTGGACTGTGTTAGCTGGTTTGGTGTATGTTCCTCATTGCCTTCTATTCCCATGAGAGTTCTCAACTTCTCATCTCCTTTGTCTGTATGGCAAGTTTACCATGTCAGATTTATTTGGAGGCGTGTGCCGTCTAAATATATTTTAATGTTATATGTAGTTGCAAATGCTGTATTTCTTAAAAGTATTATAAGGTTCAGCTAAAGTTTGATATGATTTAAAAGAAATATACATTATTTTTCCTAAATGTAAATATCTACTGCGGTAAATATGAAAAAAAAAAAAACGTTTATTTCGTAGCCAAATAGGTTGGAAAGTTTAACCAACAATAATTAATTATTTATAGCCACAAATTCTATCTCTTGATTTAGTCCGCATTACTTGTTTCATTAAACATCAACTACAATTAAATGAGCGAAGCCAAGTTTTGGTAAAGAAAGGTAATTTTTTCATCTCAAAGTTCTCACCGCCGCCAACCTTCCCCCCCCCCCAAAAAAAAAGAAAAAAAAATGCTGAAACTATATATCATCACGATGACTAATTACTACTCTGGAATACAAATGATGCTTGTATTCTTAATGACTCGCGTTAGAGGTATGTTTTTTGGCCTCCATTTTTAAGCCATAAGAAGAAAACGTCACACATATTCTTGCATTTGGTTAGTGCCCTTATGTTTATCAAAATCTAAGTTTGTGCTATCCTAATGATATCTTTGTAGGTATGTCTTATAAGAAAGCATGATACCGATGAAGTTATACCAATATTGAAATACGCACTTTTTAACAATGGGTTTATTTGCGTTTACGGTGATGATGTTTTATATTCTAGAACAATCATAAGAGCTATTTTAAATGTCTGAACTATAATTGTGACACCAAATGCTCTTCCAAGTCTTAAATAATTTATAATCTTCCATACTGCCCACGAAAACACGACTGATAATAGATATACATTTTTTAACATGCTAAAACGTATATGAAAGGGAATAGTAACTTTGAAGCTTTCAAATAAAATTGTAGCTTACATGTTTGTCTTAAAAACTCTTTTTCTTTTCATTCTAACGTAATGCTACGTATATTGCCATACGAAGTAATCCTCCTTTTTTAACCGGATGTTTACTTGTATTGTTCAAATCATAGTATATTAAAAATTGAACATCCCAAAAATTAATTATTATTTTCCTCTCAAAGAATTATTATTTTTTTTCTTTAATTAGCTTTCCAGCTTGTAGAATAACGGAATTATTTTTCTGCAATACTCCAAGAACACCCATTTTTTATTTGCATTTTAGATTTAGTGTATTAAAGTAGTGCTCCTTATTGCTGATAAATACCATTGTTAAAATGTTTAATTCATTCGTTTCAGGACTGTCTTTGATCAATATAAGTACAAACATAAATCTTCATTTGCAGTTATTGAATTTATCATTATTAAAAACCAACGGTTCCTTGTTGTTAAAACTTAAACTCTCGTTTGATCGGAGACCGCTTACTTACTTTTTTTTTTTTAGTCATAAACATAACCAGAAACGGATGATTAAAATAACAAAACAAACCACGTAACATGAGCTCATTAGTCTGTAATTTTATTTTCTTTATGGGAATTATACAAAATATTTAAGACTAACTTTTGCATATAACAAAATAAGGTAAAATAAAACATACTTTCAAAATCCTAACTACAAATATGACTTGTTAAGATATCTAAAACCAGCATTGTTTCAGTATTATTATAATGAAAGTAAAAACCATAACTCACATGATACTCTATAATATATTGGACATAGGGTTTGTATCCTGAATTTGAAAAAAAAAAAATCAACAAACAAACAAACTCATTCATCCTGCTGTACTTATATGGTTGACCTACGGTTGGCTTAGAAAAAATATAACAGCAGTTTTTGTAGTGTTAATTTATAACATCTTTTTTCAAACTATTTACTTATTCTATTCAAGAGGTGGATGTTGCAAATTTCCTCATAAAGCTATGATATAAATGATGTGTTATGAGTAAATTACGTTTACTTGTAAACAGCTCACGAGTGATAGTTATGACACGACTTTTGTTATGGAAACTTCAAATGAGTTGTACTACACTCATCTCTGTAATAACGAAAAACATAAATTATATATAGATTACCATAAACCTGAAGGCCATGTCATGAATAGATTTATTCCAAGCAATTCCAATATCATGAATATTCTATCTATATCGGAACCAGCTAAGATTGCAGGTAATGATCAGAGTTCAAGGACTATTCATCGTCTTCCAAGAATCTTCTGAGATAGTATGTTTTTTTTTTTTTTCCATCCTTGGGAAATTGCAATTAATAGCAGAGATGGCTTGTAGGGCCTGGTATAAATCAGCAGCTATACAAGTTAAAGTAATGTCAATTTGGTGTAAAGAGTGACTGAATATAGGGTGATTCATTAGGTCGTATTTATTCTGTCTTGTATAATTTTTCTCCATCAGGTTCTTGGTTTCACCACTTATTAGAATTATTGTTGTTATTAATAATAATAATAATAATAATAATAATAATAATAATAATAATAATAATAATAATAATAATAATTTTCAACTCTTAAAATTCTTTCTTCCGTCTTTTTTTTCCTGGTTTTATAACATTTCTCGTAGAATAACTTCTTCGTTATCGCACGAATACAATTTTGCATAATCCGTGATTTTATTCCAGTCAAATCCCATGCATCGGCCCCAGGTGTGAACAGGTAGCAGCTGGGGCTAGAAACGTCATCCTTAAAGACTTGTTGAATACAGGAATACTGTACCTTTCTAGGTCTAAACCGCATAAAATGGAAATGAGCGTATACATGCACTTTTTTGTGTATATGTAAACACGAACACACACACGTGTGTGTGTGTATATATATATATATATATATATATATATATATATATATATGCAGTATACAGTATATATATATATATATATATATATATATATATATATATATATATATATCGGTATATATTCATATATACTCGTAAGTGAATATGTATAATATATATATATATATATATATATATATATATATATATATATATATATATATATATATTATATATATATATATATATATATATATATATATATATATATAATCTTTGCCACTGTTATCCTTACATTAAGAGGTTGGTTGGCTAATGTGCCCTCTCCAATGCCTTTTATCAAAGGCACTCTCTTCCACCATAACTCTTCGCTCCATATCACCCTTCACCTTATCTTGCCATTTAATTCTCTGCCACCATCTAGATTCCGTCCCCCCCTACTTCACATATTCCTACCAATGCACCTCAAACCCTCCCCACCATCCATTCTTAATATGCTGCCATGCCATCTCGGTCGTGACACACTTAATTCTTTTGTAGTCTTTACTACACCTCCCTTTCATCTTATTTCATCATTTTCCAATATTGAAAGCAGTGATATTCCCATAATCAATCTCAATTCTCATCTCTCTTCTCAAGCCTTGCTCCCTCTTTTCGTCTGAACCCACGTTTCCGATCCATTTATTAACACCGGTCTTATTACTGTGCGATAGATTGAGACTTTCAAATTGATTGGCATTGTCTTATCACATACCACTACCCCTACCCCTATCCCCAACCACTTCCCAGGGGCTGTTTTTACTTTATTCTCGACTTCAACCTCACATTTTCCCTCCTGACTTATAGAAGATCCATAGTATCTAAATTGTTCCATCTGTTTTAAAACCGAGCCTCTACTTTCATGTATGGTTATCTTGTCCCTATCTTCCTTACTGTTTACCATAACCTCATTCTTATCAACATTTGCCATCAAGCCAACCCTCTCCAATTTTCCTGCAACTCTATAACCCATCTATCTGTACGTCTCCCTAATTTTCAGCTGGAATCACCAAATCATCTGCACATAGCAGATCCAATAATGTAACGCTTCATTTGTGATCTCTTCACTGAGCGCACCCATAACCTGCACAAACAGAAGCTGACTTCTGGTGTAATCTAACATACATTTCAAAGTTTTTTGTTTCCCCAACTACTGGGTTTACTTTTGTACTTGTTCTTTTGTACATCATCTCAGATATTCTAACCAACATCTCTAGGACTTTCCTCTATATTAAGCACCAAAAAAATTACTTTTCCTGCCATTCTGTCAAAAACATTTTCTAGATCTACAAAAGCACAGAAAAGCTTCTGGATTCCCTCCAGCCTCTTTTCCTGCTGCTGCCTTACGATAAAGATGGCATCCATAGTCAGTCTTGCCCTCAAGAATCCATACTGTTGTTTCCCGATCCTTGTAATCTCTCTCAATCTCTCATTTGGTATCCTCATAAAAGCCTTCAAACTATGTTCTGTTGGTCTGCTAGTTTAAAAATATGCAATAAAGACAGTTACAAACACATATATATAATGCATATATATATATATATATATATATATATATATATATATATATATATATATATATAAATACATACATATAAAGTATATGCATACACCCATATATGAATATATATATGCTGTATATATATATATATATATATATATATATATATATATATATATATATATATATATATATATATATATATATATATATAGCCCAATCCTTTTATTTTCTTACGGATGATATTTCATGTAACAGCAAAATAGCCAATGTAAATTTGTTCTTGTAATGCAAACCACTGATGCGGAAAATTCTGTCCTCCAAAGAATACTTCGTATATAAATTGGTACTTTGACTGTAAATAGTGTACGTCATAATAAACTATTTATATTTTCTTTTATTGTTTGTTGCTTTTATCGCAATGCCTTTTTCTAGTAAGCAAGCGATTGTACTTTATATAAAAGCACGTGTTCTCACTCTCCCTTTCTACACATGTATACGCACAAACAAATACAGTATATATATATATATATATATATATATATATATATATATATATATATATATATATATATATATATATATATATATATATATATTATATGCGTAAAAATCACAGGAAAGCGTGATGTATATATATATGTACATATATATACAGTATATATATGTATGTATATATGTGTGTTGTGTAGCGTATATGCATATACATGAATATAGACAGCCATATGAGTGTGTATACTCATTTATTCATACATATACAGTATGTGTCTTTATATACTATATATATATATATATATATATATATATATATATATATGAGTGTGTGTGTGTGTGTGTGTGTGTGTGTGTGTGAATATTTGTTTACATACACACACACACACACACACATATATATATATATATATGTGTGTGTGTGTGTGTGTGTGTGTGTGTTCATATAAGTCTGTGCCTGTATGTATATGCATTTTCACAGCACAGCATTTCCCTTAAAAAGGGAGATGCTAGATGGGCTTATTCTTCAAAGATCCAAGAAACGTGTTGAAAAGAAGGTACTATCCTAAAGAACTTGATATTGCTGCAAGAAATTTTTTATATCAATTCTCATGCATGTGTATGTGTGTTTATGTGTAACTGAATCAAATTAAAGTGACATTAAGTCATCAATGTGGTGAAACTAGAGCATTACTAGACACGTCTTCATTTTGCCTTCATATTGGCTGGCTTGGTTAAAGTTTGCGATTAGCTGGTGGAATGGTGGAAGAATACGATTTTATATTGAACCCGTAGTTTTCTATTTGTTCAAAGTAAAATTTCATAATTCTATGAAAATACTTACCACTTTAGATCTCAGTTTACCTCTCTAGAATGATGCATTATTAAGTTTTTGTTAAGTAGAGTAAATAAAAAAAAACCATTATGAGGCTGAATGTATTATGCTAACAAACCTTTTCATAGAGACTTAGATCTGTTAATAGAATTAGACTTTGTATAGGGGTTTAATGGTTCTATTTATGAATTCTAAGAAAGAGTATCAATCAGACAATAAATATACAAATGTATTTATATTACAGATTTCAGTAATGCAGAGACACCCTCATATAACACAGCCAAGGTCAACAACAAATGGAAGAGAAATCTATTTGTTAGCAGGTACTTACCAGTAAGTGACATGAATCAATGTTTTATTGAAAATACCCTGCTCTACCGTTAGATTTAACAAACAAACAGATTTGAGAGAAGCACACTGAATATCATTCTTTTGTATGCTTAGATTACTCTGTCCTTGAAATACATGCATTGTACAGCATAAACAGAACGTTGAAAGATCAGAAGCAATGAATTTTATTTTACTAATTTCTCTTATTCAAGTCGTAAATATATGAGAAGGGTGGTATTTTTGAAGTTTACCGCTTTGTTAGACAGGGGTATTTTTAGTTTTTAGAGCATAAAACCCTTTCAATTCGAAAATAAAACCTACCTTTAATTTTCTTATTCTGAACAATGACTTTATAAACAAAAGATTACTTATGAAATGATTAATTCTTTTCTTACTTGTTAAGAACATCAACCTTGAACTCTTTATTTTTTATTATCTCTCTCTCTCTCTCTCTCTCTCTCTCTCTCTCTCACTCTCTCTCTCTCTATTTGTAAACTATGACATTTAGCAGATTTCAAAGTTAATAGATATATCAAGGTCAGCGTCATGTTTTCTTAATGTATTTTCGTCTGTGCCTCTTGTATTCATATTGGGTTTGGCTTATATATATATATATATATATATATGTGTGTGTGTGTGTGTGTGCGTGTGTGTGTGCGTGTGTGTGTGTAAATATGTATATATGAATGTATATATATATAAGTATATATACATATATATATATGTGTGTGTATATATATATATATATATATATATATTGTGAGCGCGCATAAGCACAAGCATACAAACAAACACACACACACATACATATATATATATATGTATGTACATCTGATATATATATATATATATATATTATATGTATGTATATATGTGCGTTATAATGAATTTGTTGCAATAACATAAACACAGCAAAAAACAAATATAAAAATCGCTTCATTTTCCGCCTCTTTTGTGTACGTTGTTTTCCCGCAGTCGGAGCCTGGTCCTCCACTTTCCATTGCCGGTCTTTTCCCCAGGGCCAGAATCAACAACGGAACTTGTATTCCCCGCAGTGAAATTCACTCCTTTTATTATCCTTTGATGGAATAAAGTTTACGCAATGGACCCCTGGCTCTGAGTTGCCTTCGCTCTTCATTCTTCACTGAATCAGGGATTCGCGATGTCGAAATGAGATTCAACGATATTTTCTGGCATTTTCTCGTAACCCGGTTACGTTTTAATATGGAATTCATTTTTCTCATGATAATTATACCATTCCTCGAATCATATAATTTTACCTACACACACACACACACACACACACACATATATATATAGATATATATATATATATATATATATATATATGTATATATCATGATCAGCTGTTACTAGTCCATTGCAGAACAAGGCCACTGATCTGTTCTTCCACTTGAGTCTTTTTATCGTTTTTCTATGCCACTCCACACCCGCAAAATTTCTTGCTATCTCTAGGCATCCATTCTGTTTTTCTTAATGTCTATCTTTTATCTGTCATTCTCAGTATAGCCTGTCCATGGCCATTTCTTTCTCTTACATGTTGTTAGAATATCCTCTACTTTAGTTTGCTCTCGTATCCATGTTGCAAGTTTTCAGTATTTCAGTGGTACTCCCATCCTTATTCTTTTCATACCTTTTTGATTTGTAAATAGCTTATGTTCTAAGGCTTACGTGAGGCACCACGTTTCTGATGCATACGTTAATACTGGTAGGACCATCTGATGAAATATTTTTCTTTTTAGAGAAAGTGGAATTTCACTTTCATAATCTCATTTTGTTTACCAAAACTTCCATCCAAAACTCTCTCTCTCTCTCTCTCTCTCTCTCTCTCTCTCTCTCTCTCTCTCTCTCAGGGCAATAGACAACATATTCCTGGATTTTCAAAAGGCTTTTGACAAAGTCCCTCATTAAAAAATAATGGTCAAAATTAGAGCACTAGGCATCATTTTCGAGCCAGCTGAATGGATTGAAGATTGGCTAACAAACAGAAAACCGAGAGTTGTAAGCAATAGAGAAGCTTCAGAGTGGGCAGCTGTTACAAGTGGAGTACCTCAAGGATCCGTCCTAGGCCTCATTGCTATTTTTTACCTACATTAACTATGTAGATTTAGGATTAAATAGTAGAATAGCCAAATTTGCCAATAATACTAAATTAGGCATAAATGCTAGGAATTCAGAAAACGTAGAAGCCTTGAGAAAATGGCAAATGACTTTCAACTGTGGGAAATGTAGTCATCTACATAGGTTATAGTAAACCACAGTCAGATTACTCACTGCTGGGTAATGCTATAGAAAGTATGGACCAGGAGGAAGATCTCGGTATTATTATCAGCAAGGATTTGAAGTTCACCAAACAGAGCATAAAAGCTGAAAAACTAAAAACTCAGAAACTAATGGGCTACATAAAGACACAATACAATTGCAGAATCAAAGACACTGCTACAGCTGTACACATCACTAGTAAGACTTCATCAAGAATACAGAGTCTAATTCTGGGCTCCAAGTATTCAGAAGGATATGGATAGACTGGAAGCAGTACAAGCTACGTTCACCAAACTAGTTCTAACACTAAGGCAATTCGGATATAGACGGTGGATGGAACGTTTGAACTTATTTGATCGAAAAACTCAGCGACTAAGGGAACAGTTAATAGAGGCATTCAAAATTCCTGAGGGAATAACAAATGGATAACAACATTCTATTCACGCTTAGCACAAATCACACCAGAGGTAACGGATACAACCTGGAATTGAACAGATACAAGACCACTCAATGTGGCAATATTTTTATATACAAAATAGCAAAGACATGGAATAGACTTCCAGCAGATTTAGTTAACAGTAACACTGTAAACAAGTTCAAGAATAAGTTAGACAACATCAAAAGAACTCTCTAAATGCTTAAACTAAATCGCTCTACCAAAGGGCAAATGGAGTCTCCGCGGATGGACTATAAAGTCTTCGAGACATACAAAATCCTTGTAACAAACTCTCTCTCTCTCTCTCTCTCTCTCTCTCTCTCTCTCTCTCTCTCTCTCTCTCTGTATATATATATTTATATACACATATATGTGTATATATATATATATATATATATATATATATATATATATATATATATATATATATGTGTATATATATATATATATATATATATATATATGTATATATACATATGTACATATGAATGTATAAATGTATATATATAGATGTATATATATTTATATATATATATATATATATATAGAAGAGAGAGAGAGAGAGAGAGAGAGAGAGAGAGAGAGAGAGAGTTTCGTAGAAATATTTTGGAAGCCTACATTGTAATATTAGATATGTGTTTTAAATAATCTCACAGATTCTATAAAGCTATACTCTGTTATATGTACGATTACATGTACATGACCGTATGTATATATTTATATATATATATATATATATATATATGGTCCATGTGCTTTCTAGTGTTTCTTAACTTTCCTTAATTATTAAGTATAAAGTAGATTTCATTTTAACTACTTGACAAATATGCTAACGAACTGCAAACAACCTTAAAAGGATAGCGATTCTTCGCGGTAAATATTGAAAATAGAAAAATTCTTTCTCAGGTTCGAATTACTTATAAATGAATAGAATGGGCTGATTTAAGTGTTAATGTTTATTTTTCTTTTACAATTTGAGTACTAGTCAAGTTCGGTGTGGCGTGATTTTTTGGAATAAGGAGTTTTAGAATATAATTTGCAAGTTTCAAGCGGTGAATGATAATTTCAGATGTGATTGTCATTCACAGGTAGGAAAAATGTTCTGTTTGATTGGACATATTTGAATGATCTTTATATTTACCAGTCACCAGATTTTTTTATATATCGCAATGCCATTTCTTTGTTATTGTGTGTGAATGTGTTCGTATGTGCATGTAACGCGACCTGCTAACTGAACAACCTGACCTTGTAGTTGTTGAAAAGGCGTGGGATACACCATTCCTAAAGGAGATATGATAGTAACGATCGCTGTGAAAGCCTTTCCCGGAGTGCCATTTGGATAACAGGGTATTGCTCATTTTTCTCCCTTTCCACCAATATGGAATGAGGATATTTCTCCAAGGATAAATATCGAATGTCTTTTGTTTCCCCGCTTTACTTAGCAGTGAATTGCCGGTCAGTATTATTGAGTTCTACAGACCTTTATAAAAGTACACAATTATTTAGTATGATGGATTTTTTAAACCATTATTCCGTTCGTTGCAGTACTTCTCAGAACCCATCAAGGTTTTCATAGAGATCTTAAAAACAATGACCCCAGTTACTTATCATATACACTACTTATTTTCACAAAGTCAACTAGAAAAATTGTCGTCTTTTTACCTCGGTTCATTTACAATGGATAAGCATATGCTTTTTGGTCCTGTTTTGAATCGCTTTGAAACAAAACCGAACAGGATTTATTGTAATCAAATCGTATATTTCTAAGGATTATTTTCATGAAGCTAGTTTTTCCTGTTTTTATAACATTTCTAATTTCTTTTTCATCGAATTTCTTTGAAGAGTATATGGTATTTTTCTTAGTAAATTATCTTCATTTAAGTACGATGTACAGTATATGTCTGTATCGTGCGAAATAAAATCATGGTTAGTGTAGCTCATCCTAGGTTTCCTTTCAATGAATGAGTGACCAAAGATTGAAATATTTTTTTTGGGTCACTTTTCTTCGAGTTCTCAAATTTCAAATGTGTTTGCTAAATTTCATTTTTAATTGTATTATTCAAGCTTTTAGTATGCAGTTTAAATTCTTCGCTATATACGTATAGAATTTACCCTCCAAAAATATATTTTCAATTAATGATAAGGACAGTTCATCTTCGATTACCTAGAAACCTCTGTATTAGATAAAAGTTGAAATTTGTGAGTGCAAAACGCTTAAATATTATATACTATATAATTAGGAGGTTTTACTAATAGTGAAGTGCGATAAAATATATAGTGGCTGATAATGCTGATAAAAGTGCATCATCATAAAATAAATATGTTGAAACGGGAGATAATGTTGATATGATATTAACGTAGATATGCTAGTTTTAATACAACCTTACTATTGAAATTAGATCCATTCAAATTATGTTTTCTTCGTATGATTGAAATATAAATGTTTTAAGAGATATTAAAGAAATTTTTTGTTCAAGAAATTTTCAACCATATAATAGATATAAGTTTAAGCCATTTATTAAAATAGATGAAATATGAAGTAACATATCATTACATCTTATGAAAGCTTTTATATGAATAGCTAACTATGGTCCATAGATTCATTAGATAGAAAAATAGTCTGTTTTGCAAGTCAAAAGATATAGTCTGTTTTGTAAGTCTCCTTATCATTTTTTTTTTCTTTTTCAATAAATCCTTATTATACTCAGATCTCTTATGTTGATTGAAGAAAAATGTATTTATTATATTTTATACGTCTCAAAGATATAGAACTGAACAAGGTTTTAATGTTGATTTATATGTGTAAAATATATCACATTAAACGGATAATGGTAAAATTAATCTGGCTCAGCACGCTGGTGCATGAACATCTGCTGCATAATCCTAAGTTACACAGGTGGATGAAGTGGACCGTAGAATATAAGAGAGAGAGAGAGAGAGAGAGAGAGAGAGAGAGAGAGAGAGAGAGAGAGTTGATATTTTTTTTATTAAACAAAGTTAACAAAAGGAATTGTATAGTTTTCTTTTTAATTTTTATCATAGGTCACAACTCCAAGTTAATGTTAACAAACAAGCGAAGCATCTACATTAATCAACCTTATTACTGTTTTATATTGTATTTAAAAGCTTAGCTAATATTTTAATGAAATTGTAATCAGTCAATTCGGAAGAATAACATACTTTGAATTCGCATGGTTTATCATACACAAATTT
>NC_090728.1:156225824-156233324 GCF_036898095.1 Palaemon carinicauda | reverse complement strand
GCATTCTGGTAACCAAGCATTGTAAATTCTGCTAATAAGGACAGCTTGATCAGTAAACTCAAGTCACCTAATTTTCTATTAACAATACACACACACACACACACACACATATATATATATATATATATATATATATATATATATTTATATGTTTATATATAATATATATAATTTATATATATATTTATATATATACTATATATATGTGTATATATATTTTTATATATAATCATATATATACATTTATGTATATATATATATATATATATATATATATATATATATATATATATATATATATATATATATATACACACACACACACACATATGAGCCCCCTTGCGTCACGAGGAGTTAGAGATTATGATGTGTATATATATATATATATATATATATATATATATATATATATATATATATATATATATATATATATATATATATATGGGTAATACAATGATAAAGAAAAACGCTTTCGAATAATCGCATATATTTTGAACATAATTTAAGAGCATTTGATTAAAAATAATAGCAATATTGTTAATTTTGACAATCTTGTCACTTGAGAGAGAGAGAGAGAGAGAGAGAGAGAGAGAGAGAGAGAGAGAGAGAGAGAGAGAGAGAGGAGAGAGAGAGAGAGAGAGAGAGTGCTTTGCTCATATTACATTTTATGCTTCCATTCAATTCAGCATTTTTCTTAAATGTCAAAGGAGTATGACCTTAAAATTTGTTAGTTGAAATCCGCCAGAAAAGTATATTACTTATTTATTCTTGCAGATTTTTTTACTAGTTTGAAATTTAAGATGTTAGATGGAAAATGCATGTCGTAATGTTGAGTAACTGATAATAAACACAAGAATCTGAATATATATATATATATATATATATATATATATATATATATATATATATATATATATATATATATGTACATATACGTATATATATATATATATATATATATATATATATATATATATATACATACATATATATATATATATATATATATATATATATATATATATACGTATATATATACATACATATATATATATATATATATATATATATATATATATATATATATATATTTGGATGTTTGGTGAATAAATTAACTTGACTTTTGCACACATTGCTTGAAATCATATCTGTATTAAAGTAGCATCTTTAGTTCTGAAAAGAGAAAAAATAATAAAAACAGACTGATAATATATTGAACATATATGAGAAGCTGGATACGCCTTTGCCAAAAGTATCCTCTTTGTAAGACATGACGGAGTCAAAAGTGCAAGTCTTCAACTTTTGCCCGATGATTAACGAGCAGTCTTTCTCCAAGCGCCCAAGAATTTGTACCGCAGCGCTCGTTCTTGGGCTGACACCATCAATCAGGGCTCTCCTATGAGGGCCCAGCCTTCCACGACCATCTGCTTCCCTTTTATTGAAACTTTGATGGCGAGTAAAGATGACGACGTTTGATTCATATGCCATCGATGAAAAAAAGATGAAGAAAAAAAAAAAGAGTCGGTGATTTTATCATATTATTTCACCGGTATACATTATAGATCTATTGTTTTGATATGAGGAGGAATTATAATAATTAGGGAATACGAATAAACCTTGCGGTTTATCTCTCTTTTTAAGTATGGTAGCCGTTGATTTGTTTGACTTTTATTACCCATGTGTTATCGTTAGATATTTTATCAGATATTTTATATACTAAAACACACACTTATGTAATATAAAAGTAATCTGTTACTAATTTTATTTACACTGGTGAAAAGAAAAAAATGCACGTTACTGTACATATGAAAAAGATATCCTGACGGGAATGAGGGACTATGAACTATTGAACAGTTTCATAATTGACTAACAGATTCCAAGTCTTCTATCAAGATCATTAAACACTTTTAAAATGATTATGAAGGAAATTCCATGGAAGAATTTTCACGTGTAACCAATGAAATGATATAATTTACCTTGAAATATCACTATTTTATTTAGTGGTAAATATCATTACGAGAACCATATCTTTATTTCATTTAATATACTTCTAAATGCATTAGTCACTTTGATTATAAAAAAAAAAATATTGTTATAAAAAATCATCTTCAATCTGTTTGCCTTAGTAAACTCGTATAAAAACAACTTTAGTATATATATTCATGGAATATTTATATTGCTCTTGGTGGTGAAAATTAACTAAATTTCTTCCGTTAATAACATTAAAACCATCTCTTGCATTTCGTATTTGTTTTCGAACAAATATGATTACATGTTGATTTCTTTGACGGTGGTCTTCGGAATTTTCCCATGATATTTTGTACGTTACCAGAGATTGGATGTAATTGAAATGTCAACATACATGTTGAGAAAATGAAAGAACATTTCTGGTTTTCGTAAAGACTTAAATGTTGTAAAACAAATGGGCATCAAACATCAAATATAAAAATGTAATTTATCTTCTTGTGATATAGATTTATTTGTTGCTGATTATGATTTAACACCGATTTCCGGCGCCATTGAATTTTAGATATAATCAAGAAAGCTATTATTATTATTATTATTATTATTATTATTATTATTATTATTATTAGAAGCTAAGCTGCAACCCTAGAAGAATAAGCAAGATGCTATAAGCACAAGGGCTCCAACCAGGAGAAATAGCCCAGTACATAAAGATAACGAAGAGGAATTTAAAAGAAAGATATAATAGCAGTATGCCATCAGTAGTTTTATTGATATATAGAGCAACAATTATAAAGATGATTAATTAAATTAAATAATTGACATTAATGCGATAGAAATTACTAGTTGGTTTCTCCCTAATGAGTGCTACTTGCAAAAGATGTAGATTGAAGAAAACATAAAACGATAGATAATTTGACAAATTTCTGTCCTGTTTTTGCAGAGAAATGCGCTGTATTTAAAGAATGGATATAACTTTTAAATCTCAGTGGTAGGCAATAAAGTTGCGACAAATTTAATTGACATGAAACTTTACTACGAAAGAACGAAAAGAAAAAAAAAATATGTAAAAAACTTACTTTTATTGTTACTAGTCTTCAAAACCTTAGACAAGCAGGATACCTGTGCTTTTATTAACTCACACAGAGAAAAAAGTAATAGTTCAAATTCACATAATACTAAGATAGTACTGCATAAACCAACGATATATACACAATTCTTTTGAAAAATCTTAAATAAAGCACACAAAATGAAAACACTTATACTAAAGAATTATTATTTAATAAAACAAATCTAATTTTTTTATTCATAAAATTAAGAATAAAAAGAATGAATATCGTTTCACTGCATCGAGAGGCATAAACTCTGGTTCGTTCGTTTCTTTGACAACCATAATGAAGAGAGATTTTTCTGACTAATGTAATATTGATTTCTAAGACGATGAATAGAAAATACTGTTCAATAAAAGTTGCAAATATGAATGGATTTCATCAAAATACAACACATGCTGAGCAAAAGCGTGCACAAGTATTAATGTTTTACTGTTGAAATTTTTGAGTCCATGATAGTTAGTTCAAAAACATAAATATAAAAGTGTTGTATCAATGTGTGGACAACAATGTACCTGCTTTAAAAGGATACTTGAAAATGTGAAGCAGGAAAGTATAGTACGATATACATATTTTTAAAATTGATAGTGATAATGGAAGCAACAGAAGTAACAACTGTAGTAATAATCCCGAAATGATATTTTTAGCAATAATAATAATAAATCAGTTATGGTATCATTAGATTAGTTATTATTATTATTATTATTATTATTATTATTATTATCATTATTATTATTATTATTATTATTATTACTTGCTAAGCGACAATCCTAGTTGCAAAAGGAGGATGACTTAAGCCCAAGGTCTCCAACAGGGAAAACAGCCCATTGAGAAAAGGAAATAAGGAAATGAATTACAAGAGAAGTAATTAACAATTGATATAAAATATTTCAAGAACAGTAACAAAATTGAAATAAATCTTTCCTATGTAAAATAAAAACGTTAAAAAACAAGAGTAAGAAAAATAAGATAAAAGTGAACCCAACCCCCAACCAGAGTGTACCCGCATCAAGAAAACTATAATTCAAGACTGTGGAAGACCATGGTACAGGGGCTATGGCACTACTCCTGACTAGAGAGCAATGGTTTAATGGTTGGTGATATCAGTGTTGCCAGGTGTATGAGGACAGGGGAGAATTTGTAAAGAATAGTTGTATGTGTAGGGAAAGGGAAAATGAGCAGTAACCACAGAGAAGGGTCCAATGTACTACTGTGTGGCCAGTCAAAGGACCCAGTAACTCTCTAGTGGTATCTCAACAGGTGGCTGTTACCCTGGCCAACCTACAACCTACAATCAATTCATTTGGAGTATAGAACAAATCTTCGAAAGCTGCCTTTTTGTATTTTCATTCCTTTCATACTATTATAAATGTACATTAAAATGAGTTGTTTTTAAAAGAAATGATGATAATAATAAAAGGTTATAATTCATGATCTCATCTACTAAAAAGTCACCAATTTATACAATGATTATTCTTCAGATACTAAATCAGGGATTAATGTCTTGGCGGAAATTTCCAAATTAACTGCCTCTAAAATACCTAAAAACATCAACAAGGTAACACAAACATTTTTTAATCTACAAGAATGAAGTCTGCGAAAATTTCTGGTACCTTTTAAACCTTCGGCTAGGACATTTATTACACATATTTTGCACCCATTTCACCACATCCTA
Organism: Palaemon carinicauda; assembly: GCF_036898095.1. NCBI lineage: Eukaryota > Metazoa > Arthropoda > Malacostraca > Decapoda > Palaemonidae > Palaemon > Palaemon carinicauda. The sequence continues at coordinate 156,228,572 of NC_090728.1, read as the reverse complement.
CTGCAATTTTCCTCACATAATTTACTTTTTGTATCTTTAGGTGAATAAGAATTTTAATGCATCTGCTAATAAAATAGAATGGTATCCATCGCTACACCTAAGGTTGGGCTATAACTTATATAACCTTTGTGTAAGTTATAAACGATAGTATATTTCTATTAATATGCTTAGTTACATTGAATCAGATTTTTTTTTCTTTAGTAAGCAAATGAGTTTTGTTTTCCAGAGTATACTGTATATTAGTTCATTAATACGCATGTTTGCATAATGTTAAAGAGGGAAATTTCGCAAGGCTCTGATACCGCTACTTCTTTTGATACTCCACAAAGCACTCTTAGTTACAACAAAATTATTCTTCCCAGAAATTCAATTTGCATAGTGTTACTGGCACAATTTGTATGCAAGTACTAGCAATATACACTATGTAAATCATCAAATATGCATGAGAGAGAGAGAGAGAGAGAGAGAGAGAGAGAGAGAGAGAGAGAGAGAGAGAGAGAGAGAGATTAGCAAATGTATGCTTTATGTCATTAAATACCCCCCATACACATATGTCTATATATATATATATATATATATATATATATATATATATATATATATATATATATATATATATATATATATAGATACCTAAAAAGGCATATGGATAAATAAAGTATATAAGTATACACACATATATAAATATGTATGTGTTTGTGTATACACATACTTATATATTTTATATACCCATATACCTTTTATCCATCTATCTATCTATCTATCTAGAGAGAGAGAGAGATTAACAAATATATGCTTTATGTCAGTAGAGGATTATTTAACTAGACACACACACACACACACACACACATATATATATATATATATATATATATATATATATATATATATATTATTATATATATATATATATATATATATATTATGCATATATAGATAAGTAGATACATAAAAAGGTATAAGGATGTATAAAATATGTATGTATGGTATGTATTTACACATATATTTATATATAAATATATATATATATATATATATATATATATATATATATATATGTAAATATATGTATATATATATGTATACATATACTGTATATGTGTATATATACATACACATATATATAATATATATATATATATATATATATATATATATATATATATATATATAATCTATGTATATCAGATATATTGTAAATAGCTATATCACTAGCAGTCGACAATTCCATACACTCAAGAGAATATTCTTTACATGATAAGAGTTCAAGCTTACACCTCAAAGTAAAAACAAAACTGACAAAAGTCACGGTTTCCTGTTTTGCCCAACTATATTATATACGTTCTTGTCCTGGTCCGGGTAGAAACAATTATCATGAAAATAAGTTCCCTTTGACTGTGATCCTATGATAGAGTAGATTCGAGATCCATAACTAATTATTTGCTGTAATTTAGTAAGTGAATATGTACAGTATATATATATATATATATATATATATATATATATATATATATATATATATATATATATATGTGTGTGTGTGTGTGTGTGTGTGTGTATGTGTATGTGTGTGTGTGTGTATGTTTTGTGTATATGTGTGAGCTTCATCTCGATTGCTCGAGTGCGAGTCTTTTGTCTGTGCTTGTGTGGTTTCATTTTTTATTGTATTTCTGCAATGATTAAAGAAAATTTTAAGAAATTGTTCTTTGAAAACCAACTCTCCAACTCCTTAGAGATTTACCTCCCGAAATTTAATTAATAATTTTTGAAAAGCATATGACCGCTATGAAATTAGAGAGAGAGAGAGAGAGAGAGAGAGAGAGAGAGAGAGAGAGAGAGAGAGAGAGAGAGAGAGAGAATGTTGATAGTTGCTTAAATAATTTTTTAAGTAGATAAAAAAGAATCTTGCGTTACGTAAACAGAGTATTAATTTTTGCCTTAAAATCTTCCAAGATAATTTTAATAACACTGATTAAAGCTACAACAAAGACTTCAAAAGGGAGACTATACTTGGCTCTGGGTACACGAGTTCACTTTTACCCTTCGCAATCCTCTTCAAAACCTTCCTAAAAATGCATATATTTCGGAGATTAATGAAACATTCGTACTCTCTCTCTCTCTCTCTCTCTCTCTCTCTCTCTCTCTCTCTCTCTCTCTCTCTCTCTCTCTCTCTCTCTCTCTCTCTCTCTCTACAAAATTTACTGATTTCATTATCTTTCTTTCAATTGAATAGAGGGGTCTGAACGAAATTCTTTTATAATCTGGGAGGACAGATTCACGCCACAGAAAAATATATGTATATTTTTTCTTTTACAAGAGACAATTAAAATAAAATGTTGGAATAACGCAATATGTAAACAGTATTCGACTGAAATTGATGGATTACTTTTTTTACTATAAAATTATTTAAAAACTCCGAACATTGAAATTAAGGCGGCATTTGATAAATAGCTGGAATATGCATTTAGGCATTTATGAATAAGTTTCGTAAAGAATAAGAACAATCTTTGCATTAAAATAAAAAGGGAATTATACCATCAACGATCAATATGATTTGATTGTTAAATTGGACCTTATTTGATTTTATATATATATATATATATATATATATATATATATATATATATATATATATATATATATATATATATATATATTATCCACTGCCACAATTATTTAATTATACATGAATAACCTAACAACGACAACTCATTAAAATAGTAATACCAGGTGCAACGGATTGCTTAC
>NC_090728.1:156205824-156220824 GCF_036898095.1 Palaemon carinicauda | reverse complement strand
TTGGGGATGAAAATCGCAAGTATTGCAATGGTAGAAGAGATAAGTAGGCAGGTCAAGAGACTGAATTATAGGATTTCCTATATTTCTATTCACTTATGTTCTGTTTACATTTCTTCCTCCTTAGTGTGTATCGGAACTATAATTACCGAGAGCTTACGCATTGTGACTGTAAAACACATGGCCATTCTATCATTTTACCTTTACGCTGAAAATCTGCTTATGGCAGAAAGCTAATTTTTACAGTTTTGCTCAATTATAAAAGTCAGTTATTATTATTATGTTAATTAACTGCTTTCAAAGTCCCCGTTACGAAAATGTTGTTTTGTAGGGAAAAACATTGTTGATATATATATATATGTACATATATATATATATATATATATATATATATATATATATATATATGTGTGTGTGTGTGTGTGTATGTGTGTTGGTGTGTATAATATATATATATATATATATATATATATATATATATATATATATATATATATATATATATATATATATATGAAAATATATAGTATGCATATTCTAAAGAGACTGGAGAGAAAGATTTAGGAAAAGTAGAAGTTGCACTGACCAAATTTTCATTTTGAGACATGTGGTACAGCAAAGCGCCAAATATAGAAGTGGCATTTGTAGACTATGAAAAAGCCTTTGGTAGTGTGCACCGGCCAATTTTGTGGAGAGTTTTGCGGTATTATGAAATTCCTCTTAAATATGTAAATTTGATTAAGTCTGTTCATGACCAAAGCAAGTGTAAAGTTAAAGGAGTCTTATCAAATAAATTTCCAGTGAGCAGCGGAGTACTCTATGGGAATGTGTTGTCAACTATATTGTTTTTCCTCTTCGTGGATTTTGTAATGCGTAGAACAGTCAGAGATGGTGGAGAAGGGCTGAACTGGTTTGGTGATAGGAATGTAACAGACCTAGAGTATGCTGATGATGCTGTCCTTGTTAGCAGAACACCACATGATTTGCAATGTTTGCAATATCACATGAGGTTGGGCTGAAGATAGATAAAAGAAAAACAGAGATGATTAGAACGGAGTATGCAATAAAAGAAGAAATATAATTGGAAGGAGAAATAATTAATGAGGTAGAATCGTTTAAGTTTTCAGGAACTATGATCTCCCATATAAGGTCTTAAGAATTAGAGTTTAGTGAAAGATTGAAAAATGCAAATCAGACAATGGCTAGATTAAGTAAAAAATCAGACCATATATCAGTTAGTTAGATCGTTGTAATTGTGTGGGCATGAGTCATGGTATGATAATGAACCAATTTCCAATAGATTTAGTAGATTTGAGAACAAAGCCCTCAGAGGGATATTGGCAATTGAATGGCTGGACAGGATTAGAAATGAAACTATAAGAAAGATTTCTCGAGGGCCAAATGTGGATGAGACCATGAGTGATAGATGGAGATGGTTTGGACATGCTCTTTGCACTCCCTAAGAGAGATTAGTTCACCAAACGTTGAACTGGGATCCACAAGGCACTAGAAGAGTTGGAAGACCAAGGCCTGCATGGCTGAGGACTATGAAGCGCGAAGTAGGAGATGGTGAATGGAGAAGTAAGGAATTAAAAGCTCAAGATAGAGACGACTGGTGAAATTTAACCGAGGCCCTTTGCGTCAATAGGCGTAGGAGGAGATGATGATGATGATATATATATATATATATATATATATATATATATATATATATATATATATGTACGTATGTATGTATGTATACATATACTATATATATATATATATATATATATATATATATATATACATATATATATATATATCATATATATATATATATATATATATATATATATATATATATATATATATACTGTATACAATATATATATATATATATATATATATATATATATATATATATATAGGTGTATATATATACTTATATATATATATATGTATATATACATATATATATACAGTATATATATATATATATATATATATATATATATATACATATGTTAGTATGTATGTATGTATTCCCCTTAAGGTAACTTATAATCAAATTTGAAAAACTGAAACATGAATTCTCTGCACATATTGATTTCTGGTCATTGTGGAATTGTGCTCATGACTTAAAAGGCATAATACAAAAAGCTTAAAAGTTGTGGCTATTCAGATTCAGTGGAATTTAAATTTTATAGGAGAGAAGCTAAAATTACTATAAAAACCCGTTTATCAACATTTTTGCTATTGAATACTGCATAATTTTTCTCAATTACTGATACGTGCTTTCGAGTGTATGTAGAATGTTCTTTTAGATGATTTTTATTTCCTCTCCAATTGATGTGTAATGAAATAACTATCATTTTTATTTCAAAAGAAAACATTCTCATATGTAGTCTGTTATTATATGAAAAAAAACAGACAATGCAAAATTTTCTTTATAGATGGCAGCTCCTTATACAACATTAATTAGATTTATTTAACTATCAGTTTAAAAAAATGGAATTCAAGGATATTGTATGACTTAGATAATCATATATTTGTAAGATTTTTTAAAGATATGATTAATAGTGGTTAGAATATGGATTTGTCTTCTGAGAGAAAATTGAGAATTTTGTAGAGAGAGATGTATTTACTTGACCTAATTTATGATATTCTGGAACTAATTGTATTCATTTTGTCGCTGCGTAGCAATATAAAAGATAAGCACACGTGCATATCTCATGAAAAAAATAAAATAAAAAAGATAATAATATTATATTGGTATTACATTTATTCTGCAAATATGCATAACTTTTCCGGACACACATTTTCTATTATCGTATTTACAAAATTATATTGCTAAACCAAAAAAAAAAAAATAATAATAAATATTAGATATTCATTGTCTAATTGAATGTTCAACCTACATTCAGAGAAACAACGACAAATTGTACATTGTATATTTAGGTATCAAATATAACACTTCCTGAAGGGAACAATTATTTTCAGAAAATAGGTCGTATAAATGCAAGACAATACAAGAACTCTTATTCCACGAAAGTCGTTCAGCTAAAGCAACAAAGACAAGGAAAATGTCTTGTAATGAAAGCTGAAGATAGTGTTGTTTCTGGTCTCTGTCTGACATGACAGGAAAAGAAGGTTGGAAATTATACTTCGTTGCACGTTCTCTCTCTCTCTCTCTCTCTCTCTCTCTCTCTCTCTCTCTCTCTCTCTCTCTCTCTCTCTCTCTCTCTCTCTCTCTCTCTCTGTACTGCAAACATTTCTTCAATTGATTTTATTGTCCATTTTATGTTCCAAATGTAACAAGGGACATTGCTATCTTTGAAGTTCTCAAAGCACATCAGCCAAAATATTAAAGATTGAAGGGGAAACGAAACCTACGTTCTGTAATATTGCATTTCTTATGGCTAATTGTTTCATGATAGATGTATTTGAACAGTAAAAGTTAGTTTTATCCGACAATTGATGTGCTCAGAATAAGAATTGTATTAATAAGGTTTAAAACATGATAAATCTAACAAAGTACTTAAATGGAAAGAAAGCAGAGTAACCATAATCCATCAAGTAAAATAATGTATCATAAGAAATAGAAATTGTCTTCAACTAGAAGAAATGACTGAAAACAAAGGAAATAATAATGATAAGGTACATCTTTATTTCTTCCATGAAGGTCCTGATAATACGATAAGGTCTTTCCTCATCTGAGACTACATTTCTGAGTCATACTTTATTATTATTATTATTATTATTATTATTATTATTATTATTATTATTATTATTATTATTATTATTATTATTATTCCACACTTGTCTGGAGTTCTACATATTCCTCTTCTCCGGTTTTTGATCGCTAATAAGTCCGGCAATCTTAGAGAGTTTGCTTTTAAACTCTAGCAGCAGTATGATCCATATGGGGTAAGTATAAACCAAGAAAATCGTACAGGTGCACGCAGTGTCTCCTATGCAACAAGCAAAAATATTTCAAAACAATTGCTCCTCGGGATGTCAAGAACCACTGCATCAATTCCCTTAAAATTTTCGCTTGGTATACTTTGGGCCATCGTCTAGTGCAGGCGCAAGTCTGAGCCAATTCTGTTACATAATTTCTGAGATATCATGACGTCAAAGTGGCTGTCACATGGTCGAAGATGCTAAATTCAAAAATACTTGGCCAATTTGAACCAAATTTGGTAGAAAGGTAGAGGATCTTGAGACAACATAGATTGTGCAATATAAAGGATCTTGACTTCAATGTCACATGATGATTTTTGGGGAAAATTGACTTGAAAGAAGACGAACAAATCCAGGGTGCTAGCCAGCCCGATTTCACGCAAGATTTCGCCCGACCCGGAAAAGTAGGGGTTAGGTGGGCTTCCAACGGAATCTAGACAGTAAAATGGTGGTTACTTGGTTAGAAAGTGTAGTTTAGGTCCTTTTGTAGGCCTATAATCAATAATATGCTATTTCAAATCTTTCTATTGTTTCAAAATGCCTAAGAGCAAATTATTGGCAAAGTATGTGTGGAGTTATTTCAGTATTGCTTCAGCAATTATAATGTTCTCTTGTCATTATTATTATTATTATTATTATTATTATTATTTTTATTATTATTATTATTATTATTATTATCATTAGCTAATCTACAACCTTAGTAGGATTCTATAGCGTTAAAGCTCCAACAGGGGAAATAGCGCAGTGAGGAAAAGAAATAGGGGAACAGATAGAAAAGCTAATTCTATATGACCAAGAAAATATAAAACTCGGTGCAACTATTCCTTATATGTCAATACACCTCATCTACTCGGTTGTACTGCGGCAATAATTAATATAAAAAAAGAAAATTTTCCCTCTCGTTGAAATTTAATTTTCCCTCAAGAGTGTAATGAAAGTGCGTTTTCTTGATTTTCATAGTATGACCTCTGTTTATTTAGTTGTTTAGTCCTTAAATTAAGATATGAAGATGGACAACTCCAAACTGCGAATTATTGAGGATGAAGAATAACAAGGAAATGCGTATACCATTCATTTCCCAAACGCTTTTGCTAATATGAAATAAGTTTATGTCTAGACAATCACGAGTGATAATGGAAAGAGGATTTGATAAATAAAACGTCTAAGCATATTTTAGAAATGCGTAAAAATGTAAACTTTCTTGAAAAAAAGACAACTTACGCAAACGAAATGAATAGATATTAATAGATACAAATTATCAAATGAAGTATCATCTGTAAAGAAGTTAAGTCTTGAAATGAGACCTAAAATAAGTTTATAAGACATAACTAAGAAAAAAGGCTTAAAAATTTAGATAAAATGTAGGAAATTCAGTTTGGCAAAATATTCGTTGTTGAGTTTTTATGTTGTATTTTTGGCAATAATCCTGCTGAATATTAGAAGGCAATTAAACCTATCTACGTTCAGTAAAAAAATTTATGAATAACCTTAGTAAATAAAGAAAATCAAACACTTCAAATATTTTTTTTTTAATTAGCGGGGGAATGTTTATGCAAGTTTTATTTTCCTCTTTCGACAAGTCTTCATTTCACGATACACATGTAACAATAAAATGAGTAATAATTAGCCTTATTTGAAAAAATAACTGGCAACAATATATAGATTTTTATATAAGGAAAAAATATAGTTTTTAGAGCAGTGACTAATAGTTATTTGGTAAAGATATCCTCTACTTAATATAATTTTTTTTTTTTTAATTTTTATATACTTTATTAGGAAGTCAACCGTAGTTTTAAGTTCAAATTATGTTATTAGAGAGAATTATGATATTATAGTTCCTCTCTTCACGGGAAACCCTCATAAAACGTAACTCTTCAGATTTGTGACAGGTGATATCTTGTTATCTAAATTACTGACATTTAAAGAGAGTAGAATTTACTGACAAAAGGACTGGCTGCGTAGTCTAAAGGTATATTGAAATAAAATTTATGGTTTCGTGTAAGGGAATATCGTTATCATTTGTATCACCAAACAGAATATAAATTTTACTTAAGCATGAAATAGCATTTTTATCTATTATTGACTCGGAGTACCGGGGTTGTATGCAAAACACTAAATGCCGCTTTGCATCATTGACGCTGAAAAAATTGTTCCTGCAAGAGGGAGAGAGAGAGAGAGAGAGAGAGAGAGAGAGAGAGAGAGAGAGAGAGAGAGAGAGAGAGAGAGAGAGAGAGGTGGGATTAAACCACAGCAGTGAATGTATCTTGGGATGTCATTCTTATTTTGTCTGGAAAGCGGTAGTTTGTGGAAGTAGTACTGATTTATAATGTTGAATCTTTTTGATGATTTTTTTTTCGGTAAAAATCATTGAATCTTTTTGATAATTTTTTTTTTTTTTTGGTAAAAACCTTTTATGGGAGTATATTGTATATCAAATGAATATGAAGATGTTATTACATAAGCAATAGACATATTATGTTACATACTCAAGTATCATATTCTAACATAGCTGGGTGTATTATTCTCAATTTCCTTTCTGTAATCTTAGTTGTTGTAGATAAGTGCAAATGTAATTCAATCTTGCATACTCAATGTTTCAAATTCGAAGCGATAGTCTAGTGTAAAAGCATCTTTTTACCCATAAACTATATATATATATATATATATATATATATATATATATATATATATATATATATATATATATATATATATTTATTTATATATATATATTGGGATATAATAGGATTTAGTTAAATTAGAAGAACTGGGGAATCTTATGTAGAATTTAAAGAGTGTTATATATTTGCATTCTGATGACATGATATAAAAAAAAATTGATTTTTTTTTCTAAATATTAAAAATATTGCAGGTAACATAGAAGAATTATGTAGTACTAGTGATAGAATTGTAGGATTAATATTAAAGTAAATCAGAAGTATAAACTGAAGCTCATTCAAACGTATGCACCAATAACATCCCATACAGAGAAAGAAAATGTAACTTTTTTATGAAGATCTGGAGAAATCCCTAGAAAATGAATTGTACTCAATTTATATTGGTTTTAGGTGATTCCAATGATGAAGTAGGTCAAAAGAGGAGAGGAGAACCCGCAGTAGGTAAATTTGGAGTCGGCACAATGAATGACAGAAAAGTCATGCTTGCAGAATTTACTGGAAGGAAATCATTAACACTTTTTTTTTTTTCATAAAAAAGGAAAACAGAAAATGTATATAGAAAAGCCAAACTAGGGAAACAAAAAACAAAATAGATTTTATTCTTAATGAAAATGTTAGTGTGTTAAATAATGGTAAGCGACCATAGATTGGTGAGAAGTAAAGTTTGTATAGATTTTAAAAAAAAATAAAGAGCAAAACTAATTTTGAAAAAGAAAATAAATCTGATGAAATTAGCTACTAATTCAAAAAACGTTACTCCAGGCTACGTAATGAAATGGAAGCAAATAAGAAATAAATGGACGGTAATTTAACCAAATTTGTGTTGAGATCAGCACAAGAGATAGGTGGAAAAGTTTGTAAATAAGATCAAGGGAATCAATCAAAAAAGAACAAAAACAAATGAAAAAAAAAAAAAAAACACGATTGGACATGACGGTAAGATCCCAGAGATAAAATAGAGCTAACAGAACTATTCGAATCAGTAAACAATATAAAAACCCAAGACATTCGTAAACACAACCAGAAAAAAATTAAGGAAACGACGAAGAAAGGAAGAAGCATCAAATGAATCAAAAGACAGATCTTTGCTTTAAATGATGAAATTGAAATATTACAATAAAAGAGATGTAATAAAAAAAATGGCAGGGGTTTTCTATACAATGCTATACAGTATTGATAAAAGAAAATAATTTTTTCGATAGAAATAGTGAAATGCTTGAGCCGGTATCAATTGTAACAGTAAGAGAAGTAGTGAGAGCATAAAAAGGCACGTAAAGAGGCAAAACGGCAGGGTAAGATGGTCTAACAATTGATTTAATAGTAGATGGAGGAGATTTCATAATAGTAAAACTGACTGAACTTTATACAAACTGTCGGCAAGAATGTTCTATACCTACAACTAGGAAACATTTATCATTAAACTAATCTAAAAAAAAGGACACATAAAATACCTGATAAATTACCGCTAAATAAGTTTACTCAGTAATATATAAAATATTTACAAGATCATATTAGGTCAGATAGAAAGACAGCTAGACTTAAATTAACCAAACGAGCAACCAGGCTTTAGCATTGGGGATTCAATAACTGACAGCCAGCTAATGGATAAATCAACAAACCACTATGTGTGGCATTTATGGATTATGAGTGAATTTCCTATTCTCTCCAAACTTTAGCAGTAACGAAAGTCTTCAAATACAAGGAATAGATGAATCTTACGTTAAAACACTTGAAGATATTTATACAGGAAGTAGAACAATCCTAAAACTACATGAATACAGTGAGAAAAATTCCTATTGACAAAGGAGTTAGACAGGGAGACCTCAGCTACTAAATTACTCACAGCATGCCTAGTTTTTTTTTTTTTTTTTTGTTTTTTTTTAGATCGGGAAAATGTATGAATAAATCTTAATGGGGAATACCTTAACAACTTAAGATTTACGAATGACAGTTGTGTTTAGCCAATCATGGGATGAATTGAAAGAGATGATAGATAATTTGAATAGAAAAAGCATAAATGTAGGACTAAATATGAGTAAAACTAGGATAATGTTCAAAGAAAATGCAGACTCTAGAGATTGTTCATGAAAACTTATTACTTTCCAGGGACAATAAGTGTTTCCTGAGGATATGAGACCAAAATTAACAGAAGGATAAATATGGAATGCAGAAACTTTGGTAAACAAAATGAGATTGAAATGTAAAATCCCACTTTCTCTAAAATGAAAAGTATTTAATCAGAAGGTCCTACAAGTATTAAGTTATATATCAGAAACTGTGAGCCTTACTAAAACCTTAGAATATCAGCTAGTTACTAGTCAAAGATTAGTGGAAATAAGAATGATGGAAATAACACTAAGAGACAGAAAAAGAGCGACATGTATATGAGAGCAAACTAAATAAAAGGATATTCTAACAACATGTAAGAAAAAAAATGGACATGGGAAGAACTTATGATGATAATCACAGATAATAGATAGACATTAAGAATAACAGAAGGGGTCCCTAAAAGTTGCAAAAGAGGCTGGAAAAAAACAGAAGCCGATCAATTGACGAATTAAGAAAATTTGTGGATGTGAAGTGACATACAAAGACCATAAAGAGACGCGGGTAGAAAGACATGAGAAGTTGGTCCTGCTGTGGACTAGTTACAGCTGATTTTATATATATATATATATATATATATATATATATATATATATATATATATATATATATACATATATATATATATATATATTGTATATATATACTAATATATATATATATATATATATATATATATATGTATACATATATATATATATGTATATATATTCATATGTATATATATATGTACATATATAATATATATATATATATATATATATATATATATATATATATATATAATATATATATATATATATATATACACACATGTATGTGTATATATATATATATATATATATATATATATATATATATATATATATATATATATATGTATGTATGTATGTATCCTCCTGCTCTTCAACATTTGTGATCATTGTCTATTGCTAATCACCTATTATAGTTTATTCTACCCACATGACTAAACCACCTCAGAATATGCTGGTGCATTCTCCCACTAAGTTATCTTATTTTGCATGTTTTACCATTTGTCTTCGTAGAAACCCATCATTATAAATAAACTAAGGAAGCTTCTGTTCATGTTCGAGTGTGTGTGGTTATGTGAATGAATATACAGTATTATTATTATTATCATCACCCGCTAAGCTTCACGCCCAGGGGCTCCAACAGGGAAAACAGCCCAGTGAGGAAAGGAATAAAGGAAAAATAAAATATTTCAAGACTAACAACATTATGATAAACATCGCCTATATAAACTATATAAACTTTAACAAAACCAAAGGAAGAGAAACTAAACTAAACAGAACTCTAACCCAAGACAGTAGAAGACCATGGTACTGAGGCTATGACACTACCCAAGACTAGAGAACAATGGTTTAAATTTGGAGTGTCCTCCTAGAAGAGATTGCTTACCATAGCTAAATAGTGTCTTTTACCCTTACCAAGAGGAAAGTGGCCACTGAACAATTACAGTGCAGTAACCCCTTAGGTGAAGAAGAATTATTTGGTAATCTCACTGTTGTCAGGTGTATGAGGACAAAAAAGAATATGTTAAGAATAGGCCAGACTATTCGGTGTATGTGTAGGCAAAGAAAAAATGAACCATACCTAGAGAGAAGGATCCAATGTAGTACTGTCTGGCCAGTAAAAAGACGCCATTACTCTCTAGTGGTAGTATCTCAACAGGTGGCTGGTGCCTAGGTCAACTTTCTACCTTCATAATTGATTGCAAATGACTCTCTCTCTCTCTCTCTCTCTCTCTCTGCTATGTGATGAACAAAGTGATTTCTCGATGATATACGATAATATAGACACCAGTGTATGTGTATCTATGTGAATAAATGTACAGTATCATATTCATAACTGATTGCCAATGCAAACGACTCTCTCTCTCTCCTCTCTCTCTCTCTCTCTCTCTCTCTCTCTCTCTCTCTCTCTCTCTCTCTCTCTCTCTCTCTCTCATTTTTGATGAGGAAATATATCTCTCGTTATACGATAATTTAAATATCAGTGTGTGTGTATCTATGGGAATACAGTTTTAACTTCATATCTGATAGCCAATGCAAACGATTCTCTCTCTCTCTCTCTCTCTCTCTCTCTCTCTCTCTCTCTCTCTCTCTCTCTCTAATGCAAACGATTCTCTCTCTCTCTCTCTCTCTCTCTCTCTCTCTCTCTCTCTCTCTCTCTCTCTCTCTCTCTCTCTCTCTCTCTCTCTCTATTTGATGAACAAAGAGATTTGACGTTGATATACGATAATATAGACGTCAATGCTTTTGTTTTGTTTTAATTTATCTATCATTCTCTCTTGTGTCACCTTATAAATGAGCTTCCAGATTATCACGAGTAAACCGTTCGTTTTCCGGAATGCTGTGGTTAAAGAGAACAGACTCTGATAATTACTTCTAATTGTTGTTTTATTAGGAACACCTACTGTATTATCTAAGTAAATAAATAATTTCGTTAGAAAAATTTTTGGAATATTCAGAAGAGTATAACAACAGCGCACTATTTTAGTAAGCCCCAGACCTATAGACGCAAGAAAGCTTCCAGGACCTTTGTACAGGAGTGTATTGTGGGACTTGTTAATTTCCTGTCAAATAATGTCAGATAGCCGAGTAATTCATTTTGTACGCTGTTAGTGTCCATCTTTGAAGGTAAAATGAATGTGCCAGGTTTAAGTTTGTGATCAAACGTGTGCAAGAGAGTAGGAGAATTAAGTTAGCTGCCTTTGCACCAGTTTGTAAAACCTTTACTGAGTTACTATTGAACATACCCTATCTGGATGTACTGTACTGTTTATTTAGAAGAAAATAGATAAACATTGCAAGCCAAGAAATTAGAAATGCCAAAATATGATCATGAAGATAGTATTGGGAAAAGTGCAAATCTAGAAGCATTGGGAGAAATGTCAAACGGGCATTTATATACTTTACTGAAAATTTACAGGTTATGAAGAAATCGAGGCCTGAAGGCTAGTAAAAGAGGAAATGAAACATTAGTAAAAATACCCTGTGAGATAAAGTAGAGATATGGACTTCCTGCTCGAAGTTATGCCAATAAAATAAAGACAATGGCTCAACACCGGAGATGAGAGTAGGGGAACGAGGGAGGGTCGGTGTCATTTATCAGATAAATCAGGCATGATTCCCTGATATAATAAAAAAGAAAAAAAAATAGTGAAAAAATTTCCAAACAAGAAAAGGAAAGGTCAACATCAGCCTATCATAAGAAAGGAAAATAATGATGTTCGACATGGAACAAAATATAAGCAATCTATTTTGAACTTCATTTATAGAATCTAGAGAGAAGGATCCAATGTAGTACAGTCTGGCTAGTTAAAGAACCCTTTAACTCTCTAACGGTAGTATATCAACTGGTGGCTGGTGCCTTGGCCAACCTACTACCTTGTCATCAAACCCAGACCTAACACTGCTAATATGCTAATAGTTGCAACAGAATTTTTTTTTTTAAACACTAATGCTCTTTTTTTTTTTTTTTTTTTTTTTTTTTTTTTTTTTTTTTTTGAGCCAGTAGTTCTCCAAACGTAATGGGGTTGGGGAAGCTCCCTGGAATCATTGGTGACTCGTAATTAATTGGTTCAGTGTTAAAGCTCATCGCATTTCTTGTTAGATATTGCTGTCAAACTAGATTTTATTGTCCTACATTTTTGTGGTGATCCATAAATCTATCGATAGTAACCTCAGCAGTTATTGTTTGTTCTTCTATGGTTGTGGTAGACTACTATTATTATTTTTAATATTATTACTACAGTACTAATATTATTATTAATGTTAATATTATTATTATTGGAAACGTCCCTGACTAGATTACTGATGTACGGGAGTTCGAGACTCGCTTAAACTCGATATTTTCTAGGAGTGTCTGCAACTTAACTATCCTCGTGAGCTAAGGATGGGTAGGGGTTTTATGAGCCTATAGGTCTACCTGCTGAGTCACCAGCAGCCATTGCTTGGCCCTCCCTGGTCCTTGCTTGATGGAAAGCGGTCTTGAATTCTGATTGTTTGTATAAATGGTAAGCCTCTAGGGTATTGTCCTTTCTCTTGTCTGCGCCATTCATGAGTGACCTTTAAAAAGACCTTTATAGTTTCTAGGAGGAGGGGACATAAGCAAGTCCATAACCGTATAGTTTCACTTTGTCAAGACACTGTGCGGCAGTACAGTGACTTGTCCCTTGCACCCACCTCTCCTTTACTTGTCTCACATGGTATGTGGCCAAGAAATTCTACATTACATATCTATCGCCCCTTCCCACTCTCACCAAGTTTTTAAATATTACCATTGACTGTTATTGACTTTAATGAAACTAGTACAAATTCAACTTATGGTGGCAATTAGGAATCAGAAATCAAGCCCTAGGCAATTTTATTGCTACACCGATAAACTACTATTTAAGCATGGAATGAGCTAATATATATATATATATATATATGTTTGTATATATAATATATATATATATATATATATATATATATATATTATATATATATATATATATATATATATATATATATATATATATATATTTAGAGGGAGAGAGAGAGAGAGAGAGAGAGAGAGAGAGAGAGAGAGAGAGAGAGAGAGAGAGAGAGAGAGATTGGAAAGCTGTTCATGAAGAACTTGAAGGTGTTGAGTTATGTCAATGAATAATGGATGTCCCAGCAACATCATGGATGGGAAAGATATGGAAGAGAATGAATCAATTTAGCACACAATTGCACGACTCATATAAACTGAGCAAAGATACAGTTTTCCATGTCATGGACTTCCCTCAAAGGAATTACCTATGAAGTAAAATAAAAGGCACTTATTGAAAAAAATATTGCTGAAAGTTTACCGAAAAGGTAAATAATTCCTGTTAAAATGTGGGTCATTCAGAAAACATTATCAAGAAAGTTTAGGAAGTTTATTGTTCACTTTTGAAAGTATACATTACCCCTAATTACAATTTCAATATTCATATCACTGCAGTAAGTAACGACACATATTTGATAGCTGGCTTTTCAAAAATGTTTAAAGCACGGGAATATGAATAAAATCAATATTATTGAACATGTCTGGTGTTGCTGTTTTTTTCGACAAGGCTAGTTTCAAATTGTAACACGCTCTTTTATATTGCATAGAGTTTTGGAATTACTACATTTGATTTCAAAAGACAAATCTTAGAAAGGAAGTATAATGATATGATGCTGAAATAATTTGCCCCCAAAATGGTGATGGCTAAAATACCCTTCTCTTCTATAGCAATGAAATCATTTTGAAAAAGCCTAACACTATATACGTGGTATATAATATGTGTATATATTACATATAATAACAACAACAACAAATTCAGCCGTTTCTACTCCACTGCAGTACAGAGGCCTTGATTGTTTTGATTTTTACTGTATTTATTTATTCCATTTCCACCATTTTATTAGTAATTAGCAATAGTTAAGCAAATAGTATGGTATTACGCTTTGGTACATGTTCTTACTAAATTCTATGAGTCAGGCCGTAGGGAAGACTGTGACAATAAGGATGGGGATTAGTTCCCCTTATTGAGGGTTCCTGAATACAAAGGGTTTCTAAAAAAGGAAAGGGGTCAAAGGATGCCTTTGCATCTCATTAGTCTTGGCGAGAAATTCCTTTCTTATAATGCCTCTCCGTGTTAGTCCTGGTAAGGCCTATTGTTGCCTCCATCAAAATGGCAAGCGAGGCGTCAGGAGGGAAGAGGATATGTCACATTCCTGATGTAGAAGTCTTTTTGTACTTTGAGTTCATGGTGATATTCCTGTAAGAAAACGCGATTTATCTTTCACTCTTGCTTATGCTTTTTTAATTTCTATTTGAGGCTAGACATTCCTCATTTTCTTATGTCTATACGAGTATTTGTATTTGGTAAAAAAAAAAATCATAACCTAAAAGAAGATAAAATAAGAGAACTTTCACTCATACGTCATATATTCTTAATTACCAAACACTTCTCATAGTCACAATAGAAAGATTGGCAATTATTGGGAAGAGGTTTTCAATTTGATGCTATTCCTGAGTATATTTAACATCCCAATTAATATTTTTCAACCTCAACGCCTCAGTAATATGAATGCCAGAGTTAGCTTAACAATCTTTATAATCTTTCCGCCTTGGCTTCAAGAATTTCTTAATATTTGCATAGCACTTTATTTTTAAAATATCCTGTTTTGTAGCTAGGTGGTATATCTTAGCAATTCGTGTTTGCCAACTGTAATACTCATATAAGCGGATGAGC
>NC_090728.1:156178324-156200824 GCF_036898095.1 Palaemon carinicauda | reverse complement strand
TCATCCTTTTCTTAATTACTATATTTTAGAATAATTACGCATAATCTGATTCTTCAAATGTGTATACAAGTAACACTGTTGTATTATAATTTCACATCAAGGCTAGAAACTTTTTCATCCTGATGACTTATGAGTATTGCACCTGTGCTAGTTTCGTAACAGCCGCGTGTTGAACGTGTTCCGCCACCGCGTGCGTATTACATAACCAGGCCCTAGTTGGCCCCTACACTGAGTCCAGTCATACTGTAATAACGTCCGGTTCTAGGACAAGACTGCCCTGCTGACAAGTGCCCGACGGCCACATGCCCGACAGACATCTGCCCGAATGAACAGTGCCCGATGGACAAATGCCCGATTAGGACAATTATCCGATTAGGACATTTGCCCGATTATTTGTTTTGCTGTTATAAGGATTTAGTATGCACTTCCTTTAATTATTTTTATTTATGGTAAATATTAACAGGATATAATAAGAGATTTTTTACTGTTAGGCTGCTTAGGAAGATCATAGAGCGATATTTGCTCAAGTGTTTTACTGACAGTCTTAATTGGCGAGAAAGTCTCTCTCTCTCTCTCTCTCTCTCTCTCTCTCTCTCTCTCTCTCTCTCTCTCTGCTTTAGATTTAGAATACATATGGTATAATTTTTTTCCCCAATAGCTTCTCCGTAATTATTGGCAAAAGCCTCTCTCAACGTCACTCTTTCTCTCTTCCTTTTCCTTTCTTACTATTTTGTATAGCATTATTTTTTCTACTGACAGTATGCAAATTATGTATAAAATTGAGGATTAGAAATCTGGAAAGTATTATAAATTAAATTTTCATTTAGTTGGAAGAGATTTATAACTGGGTTCCTTCTAATACTAATTGACTATTGGCTATTTGTTAAGTATTATATACCAAACGAAGTGGAGTAGTTACACTATCATTTTCCACTCCGTGGTGAGCCAAATGGTGGCTGTTATTCACCCGTTATATGAAACCCCTACATTAACAAGGTATAATAAGACAAATAAAAAGAACACGATTTATCTTTTTTATATGTTGATACACAAGTATGTTATTGATAAAAAAGGCAATAGATATAAGTAAAAAAACATACTAAAATTTTTAATTGTTAGCTTTTCCTCTCAAATAATCTAATACTTCTCGATTTTCATAATCTTCCACAATATTTGCTATCCTGTTGGTTGTATCTTAGTATTTTTTTTTCTTTTTGAGGGAGGTTCTTGTCCTGTCAGTATTCGGTTGATGATTGCATCGTTAAGAGCTTGTTAAGTCTTCAGTGCCTGAAGAAAACGCCAGATATTGGGATGACTTGAGGTTATATTCGCCTGTAAGTGGTTGTGCCATCCTTTCAAGGAATTGGTTGTTCGTGGCAAGTCATCGCATACGCGATCAAGCATATTCCACATACAAATAGGAAATAGTGGGTTTCCTGTTACGTCGGCGTATCCTGCCAATAAAAGTATCTTCAAAGTAGTTAATTACTCCATCTGCTTCTTCGCACATACTCTCTTGTAAGTGTTCAAATGCTTGTACAACACTGTCTGCTGGCACAAAAGCCAGGGCTGGTATCATTCGAATATTTATGGCAAACTCAGCATCGCTCTGATATCTTGATTGCAACCCCTCAGTTTTTACCTTCCGATAAATAGCTTGCGAGAGGTGAAAAAAGAGCCCTTTATATTTGCATTTGGAAAAACATTTGCTATTGCATTCATTGCCGCTTTTTCATAATCAATCATAATTGCAGATGGATTAAGTCGAGCATTAACAGCCCGAAGTCGGCTGAACAGTTCTTCTTAGGTGGATTCTCGTTTATTTGGCAATAATACAAAAACACATAGTATCGTTCTTTTAGAAATTAAACAATGAACTGAATACAGTTGGTAAAACAGTTCAGGTACTACTTTGATGGTACCACCGCAAAACCACTCACTCGAAGATTGCAAGAGTTGCATATTTTTCTCAGTTGAAAACAAAAGTATACGGTTCTCACCAGGTCCACTGTCATAAAGTAAGAAATTGTCTCCTTTGTACGTTTTTTTATATTCATCTGGAATGACCATCTCATACAAATTTCTCGGTATGGGATGTGGAGCATGTACAGCTTGTTTATATCCTCTGATAGAACGTTTAATTGTGCTCATAGACGGTAGTTGACTAGAGACTCCTTCCGAGACATTCTGTAAAGTTTGACATAGAATCTGTTGCGATGATTGTTGGGTTTTAATAGCTTGATGCTTCATTTCTTCACGTAAAGATAGAAGAACTTGACGAATAATATTTGGAGCGTGAGTGTGTTCATGTGTTTCGCTTATTATTTGATTACCACGCAAAGTAATTTTGGCCTTGCAGTTGTTGTTTCGGCGGCGTTCACATTCGTAAAACGTATTTTCAGATGGCAATTCCTTGTTCTTAACATATACGTAACCATTATAGCAAAGCTTCAATCCACCACGTTGAGCTTTAACGAACAAAAAATTCCGAACTTCGTGATCCGATACTTGGAAATTTTTCCCAACTAAAACATAGGTAAATCTGCCTCCAAGTTTTACGGTACAGTTATATAGCAGTGAGTGGTTTAAAGTAACTGTCCCTCTCTCTTTCAACTAAAAGAGCGGCTATATACAGTATATGTAAATATTCGAGCAGTTTATCTCATCGGGCAATTGTCCTAATCGGGCAGTCTTCCTAATCGGGCATTTGTCCATCGGGCACTGTTCATTCGGGCAGATGTCCGTCGGGCATGTGGCCGTCGGGCACTTGTCAGTCGGGCACTCGTCCTGATACCAATAACGTCCACCGGCAAAAAATCTACAACTTCTTTAGTTTGGAATTTTTTGTGCTTTAATCGTCCGATGATTCATAAGAAATTTGCAACGATTGCAAGAACAGTATTTCAAGAGGCGGAAGAGATAGAAGCAAAAATAATACAACAAATACAAAAAACCATTTGCACGGCAAACGCAAGTCGTTGTATGACAAACTGGTTGCAAACGAAGAGCAATAGAGAGAACAAACTAAGCTACAACAAAAAAAAAGAAAGTTAAGCTTAGACATATATTTCACAAAGACAAAAGTAAGTGGCTCTTTATATGCAGAAAATTATTGTAATCATTAGAACGAATTTCTATCGGTATCGTTAATTACTCTGATGTCGGTCCAGTAAAAAATTGGGTATCAGTATCGGCAAATCTCGAGTATATATACATGCATATTTTACAGGAACATTTTTCAATGAAATTGAATAATTAACTGGTAATTTTTTTAGTTTTTTTAAGATCACTGTGGTTAATGGATAGTAGATTCTTTAAATATGATTTTAAGTGCAATTAGAGGTATTTTCATAATGAGGTAAGACGAGCATATAAAGAGACAATAGATGAGATATAACGAGGAGGTTGGAGCAGCATACATCACAAATGTAAAATTACAATGTGGCCGATAACCAACGGTAGAAATAAACCTAGTCATAGTAAAAGATTGGTTAAGTGACAATTGCATGGCAGGGTACATATCTTTGAAGTATAAAGGAAGTATTCATTGGATAGTTAAGGTAAAAGGGAGCAAAAAATTTACCGAAAGGAGTATAAAATAGCTGTGAATGAGGATTAGCAAAATGTTTGGGGAGTTATCGTAGGCATTATGCAAATGCTGAAAGTAAAGTTGATGATTAAATTGATTACTGAATAAGAAATACCAATTGAGATGGTAGCCTAAGATAGACCAGGACTGGATTATTGAATGATTTGGCGTAATATTAAAAATGGGATAATGAATGAAAGAAGAACGTAAAATACAATGGCATTAGAGATTATTTTAAAAGGTAAATTACTATATGAAAAGAAGCGTTACTTCATATCAGTTCAAACTGGATGCTCTCATGATCAGTTATATCATATCAGTTAATTGTTTTGAAAAAAACAAACATATGCAACTCACACATCAGAAGAGAGCTAATATATCTAAACTGTATTTGTATAAACATACCATAGTTTCAATTGGGCTCCACAAGGTACTTGAAGAGTTGGAAGACTCAGTCCTACCTGGCTGAAGACTCTGAAACATGAAGTAGATGATGAATGGAGAAGTATTGCTGTAAAAGCTCAAGACAGAGACGGCTGGCGAAATCTAACGAGGAGGAGATGATGATACCATAATGATATCAATTTAGTTTAGCTGTCAATTATCATTATTATCTAAATGAAACAAATTTATAATAGTCTTCTATTTACAGACCAATAGAACATTTAACTCTTATTTTCATACGTCTATTCATTGCTAACAAAACTTGAAATTTGGTGGACTGACTCCACAATATTCGTAAAACTAATACAATTCTACGTTTTTCTTTTCGATTGGTTCGTTTCCTCATCTTTATTGTCCTTTTTTTTTAACCTTGGAAGAGTTTATGATTTTGTTCCCACTGTTCTTCTCCCGTATGAAAAAATGGTATCATCGATATCGTACATCTGCTTCAGGCCCTTCTGTTTAATAAATGATAAATATATACTGTATGTGTAATAAAACGATATTCAGATATACGAGATTATAAGAGAGAGAGAGAGAGAGAGAGAGAGAGAGAGAGAGAGAGAGAGAGAGAGAGAGAGAGAGAGAGAGAGAGAGAGAGAGAATGGAGGGAAAAGATAGTGATTGATATAGATGCAGAACAGTATGTAGAAAAATATGTTTGGTGATATATTTTTCTAAAAGTAAGTTTAATATGAAACCTACTCTAATTTTTACCCAGTTTAATATTTTAAAAACAATTTTATTTAAGTAGGCTAAGTGAATTACAGGGAAAATAACCAGGGACACTTAACGAGAAATCATTGTGTGTTTTATAGTTTCTGTCAATAACACACTCGCCGTTTTTATACTTACAAGCAGAGAGCAACTTACAATCATTTCACCTCCACCATATAGCTGTATCATAAGTTTATAACATGTGACGAATGATAACATATGTGGGTGAAAAACAAAGAAGAAATGTGACCTTAATAGGAGAGGTGTGAAGCGTATGAAAAATACAACTCTTGTGGTGTCAGACAAAAAATGAAGAGGCGATTGTCAGATGATATGGGATTTTTAATCTGCAACTAGATGAGTTGGAAAATAAAAACATGTGAGTTTTGTTGCAGTAGGCAATTAAAATGTAACGGTAGATTAAAGACGAACAGGTGATACAGTTGGTAGATGTATACCTCGTGGCTTGAAATGAAATGATGAGGTTCGCGGGAAAATTTCTTGTTATAGTTTTATAAGAATAATAGTCCATTCATAAATAAACTGTAGAAAGGTAGGTAGATACAGATTATATAGAATTACCAGTAGGTGTGTATAATGCTGACAGAGGAAGTGTCTGTATACATTTTTTATCATTGCCATTCTGAAAACAGAATAGGTACACAATTTTATTTGGAAAATGAACCACAAACTTGTAACAAATCATGTGGTTCCCAATGATGAATTTTATTTAGTCTACATATTGAAAGAAAGTTTATAGATATAGATAAGATTAAAAGATGAAGGATATAATTTAAAGAGTAACAGCAGAGGATAGATAAACTTTCACATTAATATTTGTTTAGATGAAGGAAAAAATATAAAATCAAATCTTAATGAATGATGTCATGGGATAATGTCAAGAAATTATGTAGGAGTGACAACTAGACATGTCAATCGACACAGAAAAGCAGTAAGTTTATGAAAAAACATGTTGATGTAAATTACATACACAAAATATATATACACAAACACATACATATATATGTGTGTATAACTTCTTAATTTTTTTAACCTTCAAGTTTCATTATTGCACCACTGAATTCTCTTATATCGATTTCTTACCTTTCATAACAAAACTTTTCTTTTTGCGCATTCAGTGAATCAATAATTTACTGCGACATGCCTTCCATACAATCACTCCTTTTCTGTGTCGTTGATCATTTCTGGTTCACACTACTTCAAGATTTCTTGATATTTCCCTATGATAATATTCATTAAGATTTGGTTTTATATTTTTCCGTTTACCTGAAGATTATATGAATGTATATACACACATATATATGTATATATATATATATATATATATATATATATATATATATATATATATATATATATATAAATATATATATATATGTATGTATGTATGTTTTTGTATACAGTATATATATATACATATGTATGTATATACGTATATATATATATATATATATATATATATATATATATATATATATATATATATAGTTAGTAGTTAGTTAGTTAGAGATAAACGTAACGTCTTATTCTTAACATGAACTTCAAGCTAATGAAATTTGAATATTTGCTTTATTTATGCTTACTGTACCCAACTTAATAAAGTTAACCCCAAGGTAATGAAATTAGTATATTTGCTTTACCTACGCCTACTCCACAATTTAAATAATGCTGTATGTACTGATTCACGATAAGAGAGTCGCGAGGGATGGAAAAATTAATTATAATTTATTTAAATTATAATTTTTGAAGAATTGTGTTTGTAACTGTTGCAAAAGTAATGGGCCATAAGTGAGCATTGCAGGACAGATAGGTACCATGAATTGTTGTATCTAGTAGTATGATCCTATATTCCAACAGGTGGATATTGAGTTTCACCATAATTAAAATGGCGACATTCAATTATAATGGTCATAAGGTATATATAATATTTATAGGGACATAATAATCCATGGAAAAATCCAAAGGTAATTGATTATAGTCCGGTAAGGAATGTAGGTGCAGATAAATGAACGATTGATAGAAGATAAACAATATTAGTTTAGACAGGATGAGCAAGTAAATTAAGATTTAATCATGTAAGAACTTTGATTGAAAGTGAATGGGAAAGGCTTTTAAGGGATAGCTTTTTTTGGATGTCTCTTGTGTTAGAAATCTGTTGATGTCGAAAGGGATACAGCATACAAGTCTGTTATTAAACTACTTCTGATAATATGGATTAGTGTGTCCATAAGACCGAATATCATCAACATTATGCATGGAGTTATCATCGAACTTGATGAATTAATAATGCATATAAAAGCAAGGCTGTGTTATAATATAAGGCATCCAAATTTATGTGGCAAGTGACTCATGTTTGCATGTGATAGGTTTTTTTAGGTAATGGTAGGTCAAAACGATGAATAGTAATAAAAGTATAAGTTCATCTATACTTAAAATCGAAATAGAACATGAATACATGTAAATTAATTAATACAGCTGTTGTATCATTATATCTCCTTCATGCGAAAACAAAAGTCTTTCTGTTTGGAATTTTTTTTTTTTTTTTTTTTTTTTTAAATATGTATTAATGCGCATACGATAATGTTTTTATTCATAGAAAATAACTAGTGTGTCTCAGCAATAGTTAATCACTGGTAGAAAAGAAGAAGGCATTTTTGTAACGTAGCTAATGGATATAGCATGAAAATACTATTACGGATTTCTTTCTTAGTCATGATTAAGCATGTACATCTATTTTGGGGACAAATTTTTATCTTTGTAAGGAAAATTGAATATATACATAATGAACTATTTCATCTAAAACTAAATCCTTTGAAAATATCCATTTTTTAAAGGTGAATTAATACTGCTGAACTATTGAATAAAGTCTCATTTATGCTGGATAATCATAATTGGATCAGGTTATCCATAGACTCAGCTGAACTCTGTCTCCACATCCAAAAAATACATAGTTTACCCAAAATTCGTCTTGATTTTCAAAAGGATCTCGTCCCCTGAAATTCGATGACGATATCGTACTTCGCGAAAAAGATTCCAAAATACGAGTGTCTTCATCGTATCCTCCAGTATGGAAAACCCTCTTCCATTTTCATCCAATCATTGATGATAATAAAAACGTAAACCCGAATCTCTCCTAAAGATTCACCAGTCTTATTCCTTCAATTCTGGCTCCTTCAACCGTTTGAAGTGAAAATTAAAGTCCCACATCACTTTGATTCCCTTTTGCGTTCAGGGACACACAAGCGATATTATCTCTCTCTCTCTCTCTCTCTCTCTCTCTCTCTCTCTCTCTCTCTCTCTCTCTCTCTCTCTCTCTCTCTCTCTCTCTCTCTCTTCCCTTATCATTTTACTTTTATATATTTCAGAAAAGACAAAATAAGAATACGATATTACCCAAAATATTTTATCAAGTTTTGAACATTGTGGAGGAGGAATGAAAAGGGAAGAGAAAGAAGAATGGAAAAAAGAATAAGCGAAAACTGCTTTCAGCCATTAAGTAGATATTGTCCCATTAGTTGGTATTGGTCAAGCAATTCAATGATTTCAACGATATAAACAGGTTACATTCGTTTGAGACTGAAACATATTTGTTCATTTGAAGTACTTAGATTATCAGATTTTAGTTGTTGTTGATGTTGTAATTGTCACTGTTTTAGGAGTGATTGTTGTCGTACTTTTTATTATTTTAGTGTCTCAGGCCGTAATCGCATTGCATATGCATACCCATCGAGTAGCAAATAATTTACCATCAGGATCTCTGCAGAAAGATCCCTTCATGTAAGTTATTAGTATTTTCTCATTACCTCTTCGATTTAAATTTTTTTCCCTGATATACTTTATCAATCATCGTGTCATTTCTTTCCTCTAATGTAACATCAGTAAACAAGGCCACATTTAGTGAAGCAATAAGACTTGTGGCGAAATTGTCTTCATATTCTCAATGAAATCGTGTGGCAGATTCAATGAGAACAAAAGGCACAAACAATGTTCTTGTCGGCCTTAATATAATCCTCAAAGGATTTTCACCATTATGGTGTATTTGACACTTATTTCGCGAGGGAATTTTCCCCGTTTGCAGTGCTAGTTTGAATTTCTTTGCTTTTATCAAAGGAATTTAATATGTGGTCGCTTACTCGAATTTGTTCTATTTAATTAAATACCATTCGTGTTGATGTGCTTTTTCTTAGTTCAAAATAACTTTACAGGAGCAGAGTGGATTTTGGTAAGACTTGGGTTCTATAAGTTTAGAGAGGCAATTGATTCACCTTTCCAGCCACTTCCTTGTTTATCAATCTCAAAAATAACTCAAATAATGTACCACATTACGACTCTTTTGAGTGTAAAATATGAGCGGTGTTTAGGTTCTGTTATTGGTATTCTATGATTCCTATCGCTAATTAGTATGAAAAGTGCGGACGAGGAATTGGAATAGTTAATGATAGACCCTTTAAGAAAATAATAATAAAGGAAGAAGCAATGCCTCCACTTCGCAGTAAAACACAACTTAAAGAAGTAGAAGTATACATGCGCAATCATAGTTTACATTTAAAATTGTCGCAAATATAGATATCAAATATTTGATGTAAAAATGGAGTAAATAATCTAATTACAAATGAAAAAACAAAGAGAAATGGATTATAATGCACAAACACATATCAATTACCTCAAGTGAAGTTCTCTATAAAATGCGATGCAGTTGCGATGTTATGAATATTTTAGGTGTTATTGTTCATATAGGATTGAAGGAAGGTAGTATAGATAAATTGAACGTGGTGTTGAAATCATAGAAAGGGGACAATTTTAAGTATTGGGAAATAACATAAGGTATATGTCAAATGAGATAATAAATGATGAAAAAAGGTTTCATCAAGTTTCTAACTATGATATCTGATGTGTTTATAATCAGAAGGGAAATTAAGAACCAAATATCAAATGTAAAACTATTTGAATGACATGGCCCCAAGATGAATGTCTGCTAATTGGAATATATGTATCTTAAGAATAGAATCAAGAGTAGAGGTGCGACATGTATTCATTTCAGGATGAATAACTTTTTTAATGAAATGAATGCTAATTTTAGAGCAAGTGTATGAAACAGTGAATGCAATGCATGAAATTTGCTAAAAAATATTTGTGAATATTTACATTAGAGTAAACAATGTGATGCAGTTTGTAGTAGAAATAGTAATAAGTATGCGCCAGAAGTAATTATTCCATTACTCATTAACAGTTATTCAATCAATTTATGGCGTGAGTGATCTACAAATTTCGGATAAAAACATCTATCTGTAAACTAGCATAGTACGATTTTTCTAATGGGCCATGTAGTAATATTGGCATATGCGAATTACTCGTGTATTCTTGGTGATCGGTAAAGCATTCTCCAAATGATGTTTAAAACCTTTATACGTTTTTATTAGTGCAGATATTCGAATATTTTATGTTATTAATAGTAATGCTACTCTATAAATTAGTAAAATGAACGTAGAATATTAATTGGTGCACTAATAGTAGCATGTGTTGTTCTTAGTTTCTACTGATTACCTATTTGCTGATGAATTTCATCCTAATGCAATCACAGATTATATCATTATTTTTCCGGGCAGGGTGAAAGCGTGAGTTTATCATTGCTGTTATGTTGTTTAATTAATCGAATTTTTATTTCTCTCTCTCATACACACACAACCACTTGCATATACATACATCCAAACCCCTATCCAAGTTATAAGACATATACAATCATATTAATGAATAGGCGTATGAGATGATGATGACAGTAGTAAAAAGTGATGGAAGAATTTTAGTGAATGTATAATGAGGTGCAAATAATTTTTGATAATGGAGAATATATCCCATACAATATTTAGTCTACATAATCGTTCTCACAATTTTTGTCAGTCTTATTAAGCGGTCAGTATCATTTAAAATGGTGAGAGATTGTTTTGTTATCATCTTTAAGTTCACGGTTGGACGATTAATGCTGTCTAGTAATTATAATTTATTTTTGTTTGTCCCAATTCAGTAATTTATGGATTGCTTTTTATATTTCGTGCTTTTAAAGTCTAGGGTAATTAGAATGGAATGACCAACATTTTAAAAGGTGAATTTCGTGTTAATTTAATTTCACCTTTTGGTGTTTTTATCTAATATATATGTTGAACCATAAGTCAAATATTTATTTTCGCAATCTTTTTCCGTAAGTACTCTATCCAATATTTAACCAGATATTGTCATATCAAATATTTCTTTTTATATCTTTTAGTATGCAAATATACTCTTATCTTTCCTGTTATGCTCTAATAATGATTGAATTTATCATTTTCATCTCGATGTTTGTTTCTTTTTTGCTAAACTATTTTGAAATGTAATATTTTGTTGAGTCCTAATAGTTTATGCAAATTTGTCATAGCTAGTTTAGTGGTATCTTCTTTACGTACTAGTTCTTTCTCTTTTGCTTCTGCCTTAGTACTTGACATTCTCAATTATTTATCTGTTGATTCAATTAGTGCAATAAATCTTATGATTCAATGGATGATTTATATGCTAATGTCAACGCAAAACTCATCGTATGACAAAGGTATGTGATATATTATCAATGTTATTACAGTTCCAAATAATATTAGTAATTTCATTATGCTGTTGAATTAAATCTTTAAGTGTTAATGATTTATGGGTATTTTATTCTCTCTCATTATTTATTTATTAAACTGTTTATCTATTATACCATGTTGTTAACACGTCGTGTAATATGATCAAGGGCATCTGATCAATCATGCATATTAAAATGCATTCCCCTGTCCGTATAAGTAATAAAAAAAAATTGTAACATGGAAATTATTGTTATTATTCCACAATTTATATCTGCCATCACCCCCCCCCCCCAAAGGAAAAAAAATCCCATATATACATTATTATGTTTAGGGAATTCCATCCTTTATCTAGATTATGGCATTGTAAATCATTGTTTTATGTGATTATGTATGAGTAGGTATGTAACTGGAAATTGAATGAGATGATAAGTTACTGAATGCAATTTGTTTCAACTCTGATCAAAGCAGCTTGAAAAGTTGCAATACCAAAGCAATAGAGTCTAGTAGTATACGCAACCCGTCAAAAATGACGGCTAAATATTTAGATAGATATGCATATAAGCGAACACGCATACGCACACGCACAGATTCAACCCTTCCCACTCCTTCCCCCTTCCTAACTATAACCTCTCTCACAAGAGTATTGCTACTCACTCACCCCTACCCGAAGGACAGGGAGAGACCGAACAGTTATACATCTAGCGATGCCGCTGAGCATGGCCGAAAATATTATATATATATATATATATATATATATATATATATATATATATATATATATATATATATATATATATGTGTGTGTGTGTGTGTGTGTGTGTGTGTGTGTGTGTAATAGATAGCCACAGTTGTTCTTTATTGTACTTTATTACACGCTTAACGGCGTGTAAACACTTTAGTGGGAAAAAAAACTTGTGAGCTATTGCCTTGTTGGTGCTGGAGTGTGCTTGGAACTTCAAGTATCCAGCAAGCGAGATCAAACCGTACAATGGTTGAAGATTGTTCTTCTATTCAGTCTCTATTTACATTTGCATATTAGATACATACAGAAATGGTTGATTATCGTATTGAAATACTATTTGTAACAAAACGAGAATTTCTAATACAACTCACATTTTCCTTTTTCAGTGAACATAATTTGCATTCCCCTCTGTTTTTAAAATTTCTCTGATAATTTTTATTTCTTCGAACGTTCTCTCTTCCTTCTAGTTATTTATTTTCATAATTATGAGATTGTAAGCAAAAATTCGTTTAGATTTCCCTGACCAATCTATCAAAGAAATATCAATATCTTTGTTTACATCCGCTCTTCGCCATAGCTGTAAGTAATATCAGCAAATAGTTATGTTTCCCTGATCCTAAAGATTCATATGCTTTGTTTACCTGCAACAGTAATCATATGTGAGGTAAAGAACTAAATTATAAAAAAAAGATAAAATAAATGATGCACGTCTGAGTCATTACAATTCATAGTTTGGAACCCTTTTTAAGCACTGAATCTTTTAAAAGCATTTCAGTCATGAAAACAACCGGACATTATGCATGAAAGTTTAATTGCTGTAGTTCATACGTAATAAAGGAATTAACGAAAATAGGACATAACTATATCATTATTATTATTTTATTTACAAGGTGAAGAAAATATATTGCAATAAATTAAGACATAGATAATGCTAAACGGATTACAAAAGAGACTATTAAACTGAGAATAGGTAAACTTGACTAAAATAAAGCCGTTTGAAATATTGGTATTTCATGTGATAGAGTATTGCATATTGTAAACATTTACTATAAGGCAAAATAAACAGCTCTTATAGACAAAAATACATATTCAGAAAAAAATGTACAGATTCTTATTTGATGTTTCTATTTACTTCAAATCAAGAGTTCTCCCCTTGAAGAATTTAAGGATTTCAACAAAAACTTAAAATGAACTCTAACACATAGAAAATATCAAATTGATTCATTGATTTCCACTGGATTTACATAAATAAATAAAACCCATAGGCCATCAAATCCCAGTAAGTCCTATTATCAGTGCAACAGGATCTATTATTTATTCTGTTATTCTAGGCTCAATATTACTTTAGCATATACAAAGCTTGTTGAACTTTGCGACAGATTACAAAACATGTACATAACGTCAAACGACAGACAAGTTAGTTTAGATGTTACATCATTAGTTTATTTATACACGTAGAAGTACCCAATAATGACTTGATGGATTTGCTGTCTGTCATATTAGATTTGTATGCGTATCTATTTAAAACAAATTCAATATATTAATTGACTTTTTGCAAATAGGAAGCATGGGGAATTTAGTTTATCTGTAGATTTCTATGAGCAAGTATTTGGTGTGGTTTTGGGTAATCATTTGTCAAACATACTGTACATATGAATTTTTTTGAATTGTCTGATTTCCTCCACTTTATCTTCTTAAATTTTTTGGTATCGTTATGTTTATGGTGTTCTGAGTTTTTTAAAATAACATATTAACTTGGAAGGTTTTGTTACGATTAGGAATTCATTGGTTCCATGAATAAAATCTAATACATAAAAGGAAGAAAATAATAGTATCCAGTTCTTACGTTTTAGTTTTTATACAACCTAATGAATTTAAATTGTCCATGTTTAGAAAGCCAAATGATTACTTATAATTGATATGTTTATATCCAGAACAATCAAAATTTATAAGAATATTTTGTATTTTCCTGTATTACTTAGGGCACTGATAGTTTGGATCCCTGAATAAATTAAATATGACACTACAAAAGCCGAAGAAATTGACACAACTTTTCTATCATGAATATTGCCTTGAAAAATGTATGAATAAAGACAAGATAAGACTTTGAATCATATGTCTAGTGTGAATAAGAAAGGGGACAATGAATAATATACCTTGTTTACTATCTTATAATTTTTTTAGATGTAATATGCCTTATGAAAAAACTTGTATGAGGATAGTGTATAAATACAGTTGCAAATTCTAAAATATCTTCATGAAGAATATAAGTGATTCAGTGATGTGATTTATAATATTTTGTGTACAGAATGTCATGTATTTTTGTCGGCCAAGCATCCAAAGTCACATCTATAAGAACCAAACACAATAAGATGACTGTCACTATGGAGTGCGTTAGTGGTTCTTGGCCTTTTGATTGTTTGGTCAAAGCTACACACACAGCTTGCCAACATAGTGTGGAATCCATAACAATTACCTGTACCAAAAGTCAAAATTTGAATATAAACTACTGTGTCAGCTAGACAATTGTATTACACATGTATATATATATGTATATATATATATATATATATATATATATATATATATATATATATTTATATATACATATATACACACACATATATATATGTATATATATATATATATATATATATATATATATATATACTGTATATACATATATATGTGTATATATTTATATATATTATATATATACATATATGTATATATGTGTGTATATATATACATACATACACACACATATATATATATATATATATATATATATATATATATATATATATATATACATACACATACATACATACACACACGATGGAAAAACTGTTGAGATGATATTGGCTGAAAGTGAAGTGACTCTCAGAATACTTACAAGATTATTTTGTAGAATGTGGCGTGAAGAGGCAAAACCTGATGAAGGTGAGCTAGGTGTATTGGTGAGAATAGCAAAAAAGGAGACTTGACTGATTGCAGTAATTACAGAAGCATCACAATTACGTTACTTGTCATAAATAAATAAATATATATATATATATATATATATGTCTATATATATATATATATATATATATATATATATATATATATATATATATATATATATATATATATATGCTCATTCTAAAGGGACTGGATAGAAAGAGTGATGGAAAGCTTAGAAAAAGTAGTTGTACTGACCAAATTTTCATTTTAAGACATTTACAACAATGTGTAGAAAATAGAAATCCACTTTTGATAGCATTTGTGGACTACGAAAAAGCCTTTGATAGGATGCACCAGCCAATTTTGAGGAAAAACCAGCGTTATTATGGAATTCCTCTTAAATATGCAAATTTGATTAAGTCTCTTCATGAGCATAGCTACTGCAAAGTTAATGTTAGTGGAGTCTTATCAAACGAATTTCCAGTAAACAGTGGAATGCTCCAAGGGAATGTGTTGTCACCTATGTTGTTTATTCTCCTCATAGATTTCGTAATGCATAGAACTGTTGGGGATAGTGGAGAAGGATTGGATTGGATTGGTAACAGGAAATTAGCTGACATAGGGTATGCTGATGATGCTGTCCTTATTAGCAAAACACCATAGGACTTGCAAAGCTTGCCTACCAGGATGCATGAAATATCAAAATAAATAGAAGAAAGACAGAGATGACGAGAACGAAATATGCAATTGAAGATGAAATACCATTGGAAGGAGAAAAGATTAATGAGGTGGAATCATTCGAATTTAGGAACTATGATCTCTAATACAGGACCTTTAGAATTGGAGTTTAATGACAGATTGACAAAAGCAAATCAGACAATGGCTAGGATAAACTTTGGAAATCAAATCTCCTGAAACTGCATATAAAAATCAGGCTATACATCAGTTTAGTGATATTCGTGTCACTGTATAGACATGAGTCGTGATATAAAAGTGAAGTAATATCCAACAAATTTTGTAGCTTTGAGAACAAAGCCCTCAGAAGGATATTGGAAGTTGAATGGCAGGACAGGATTAGAAATGAAACTATAAGAGATTACTCGAGTGCCATATGTGGATGAGATCATGGTGAAGGGTAGATGGAGATGGTTTGGTCATGCTCTTCGCACTCCCGAAGAGATTAGTTTATTAAACGTTCAGCTAGGCTCCACAAGGCACTAGAAGTGTTGGAAGACCCAGAATCAAAATCTTTTTAATAGTCTATAAATGCAATCCATAGTGGTTTGAGTTTTCCTTAAGGTAGTGAATTCCATGGGTATGGTCAGTTGTTGAATACCCGCTTCTAAAGCCCACCTGTTCTCTTGGTTGATCAAAGTCTAATTGTGTTTCCATTCGGCCTTATATGACTTTTGTAAATATTTTATATATTACGGAGAGTAGACTTATTGTACAGTATTTTTTCTGGTCTTTTGGGTCACCTTTTTTTTAGAATTAATATAATGATAAAGTTTTTCCTAGCTTTAGGTATAGGTAAATATTACAGACATGTGTAGATCAGCAATCTTCTCTTGCAGCTTTTAAGGTTTTCATTATTTTTGGTACCGGCTGAGGTGTTTCATTATTTTCATTGGCAAAGTTATTTCTTATATTACAAATATTTAACATTGTATAGATATCTTATGAAATTTCTCACTCCATCTCTTTTGTTGATAATATTTCCATTTTCATCCTCTAAGGGAAATATCTGTTTTGAGCCCTATTCCAAGTTTTCTTTTCATCAACGCGATTTTTCTTCCTTTCTTTAGTTTCCTAATTTTGGTCTGCTTGTTTTTACGAATGTGGTTGATTTCAAGTTTGCATATTGTATTAGATAGTTCATTGGAAGGGGCTAGGGTTCGATCTTATATTAAGATAGAAATTTATTTCTATTTGAGCATGATATTGTGTTGATTTTCATCCATATATATATATATATATATATATATATATATATATATATATGTATATATATATGTATATATGTATATATATATATATATATATATATATATATATATATATATGTATATATGTATATATATGTGTATATATATATGTATATATGTATATGTGTATATATATATATATATATATATATGTATATATATATGTATATATATATGTATGTATATATATATATATATATATATATATATATATATATATATATATATATATATATATATATATATATAAACAGACACTCATCATAACTTCACAGCCATCGAACCCTTACTAAAATATGAAATAAGATAAAGACGGAGTTTTTGAGGAAGCTAAAACTTTGCTGAAAAGATCGTCCAAAGAGTTATAATCAAATCTTCATTTTCCGTCCTTTTCTAAGATGAACAGCAGCTTCTTCCTCCGTTACCTTTATGCAATTAGCTAAAATTGTCTTATTCTGCTTATACCTTTTGATGACATTTATCTCCAACAGTTTTTTTTTTTTTTGGGGGGGGGTGGTGTTCATGGAACATTTACTTTGTAATAGAATAATCTATGATTTTAATTACCGTCATTTAATTAAATTTTGATCGCTTGAGAGAGAGAGAGAGAGAGAGAGAGAGAGAGAGAGAGAGAGAGAGAGAGAGAGAGAGAGAGAGAGAGAGAGTGCTGAGTGCATCTCTTACTATTATAGCCTACTTTCCTTTTTATTACGAATACTTTCCCGGCGTTCCCTGAGTTAAAACTTGTAGCAAGTATTTTTATGTTAAACAGGCGGGCATATGTCTTTTTTATAGTTTATATATGATAGACTCTTTTAATGTTGTTACCGTTCTTAAAATATTTTATATTGATCATTCATTGCTTATACAGTTTATTTATTTCCTTATATCCTAACGTCAGTGAGCTATATTTTTCCTATTGGTCTTCTTGGGCTTATATAATCCTGCTTTCCCAACTAGGATTGTAGCTTACCTAATAACAACAACAACAACAACAACAACAACAACAACAACAACAACAACAACAACAACAACAACAATAATAATAATAATAATAATAATAATAATAATAATAATAATAATAACAATAAAAACAAAGGGAAACCTAGTATCCCCTCAATTACCATTATAGTATTTTTCATACTATATCATAATCTACATACTATGTTCATTAATATATCTAATATTCACTATAATATCACATTATATCAACACATCATATTTCACTGCTATCCTCAGGTTCCAAATCTATTTTTTTACTTGCACTGCTCATATTACATCTTTAATGTAACCTATCATATCATCACAACGTAGTATATCAAATCTTCACAATTTTATCCCATTTTGGTTATATATCACATTTTCAATAATTTATACCAATATTAAATACTAATATTATTTTACTTTTAATACTTACTTCGCGCCTCAAATATAACAATATTAATTATCTTCAATGATATATCATATTTTCACTATTCATTTTATTCCTTTTAATATTTCAACTATTATAAGACTATATGTATCATATACTGATATCGTCTTTAAGTAATATGGAATTACACTGAAAATGATAAAACAGAATTGTGAAATGCAAATATAATAGTAACGAAATGAAGATTAGTAGATAATGATATATAAACTTACTACTCTCTCTCTCTCTCTCTCTCTCTCTCTCTCTCTCTCTCTCTCTCTCTCTCTCTCTCTCTCTCTCTCTCTCTCTCTCTCTCTCTCTCTCTCTATATATATATATATATATATATATATATATTATATAATATATATATAATATCAATATATATACATATAATATAAATATATATATATATATATAATATATATAAATTATATATATATATATATATATAATATATATATATATATATATATATATATATATATATATGTGTGTGTGTGTGTGTGTGTCGTAGGCCTATATAAACTTCAGTATTATATAACAAAACACATTCATAGTGAATGCCATAGTACCAGTGCTACTACATAATTCTACCACTATGTACAGCAACTTAGTGCTCAAGATGCTATTGCTTTGTTGAATTTTGCAATTTGCATGATCCAACCTGACATAATCCTCCCTAGGTGTATCTCGGAGACCTCTCTGAACTGGAGATATAGGGAGGCTTATATCAAAGATTTATTGAAAATATTCAAAGTAAATGTAGTTTTTAAAAGTTCAGGAGCGGTAAAGAATGTCCTAATAAATAATTCTCCAAATTATAATAATTGCTCTATTTACATAATTCCACGTAATGGATGTGACAAGAAATATTTGGGTCAAACTGGAAAACTGCTTTACAACCGAATCAAACAACATTGATATGCAGTTAGGACAGGACAAATGTCTAGTGCCTTGTTTGTCCACATGAACGATTTTAACCACTGCATTGACAGGGAAAAGTCCTGGGAGAATTTATTTTGTAAAAACCTTGTTAAAAGAAATATTATTGAATCTGCTTTAATTAAATATTTTGATAATCAAATTTTAAATCTCAGCTCTGGTCTTTTTAAACTAGACACTCATCTTGTTAATGAAAGGAAGTACAATGTAAGCATTTAGTTCAACGATTGTTATATTACTAGTATTTAAATTTTATAACGACAATTGTTTATTCATTTCTTAACGACTATTACTTACTTTAGCATGTTGATGATGCTTTGCTTGTTTGTGGCTTTTATTTCAATATTGGTTGGTTTCTTTTTTGTATGATTTTATTTTCTATTTCACTTTGTACCCTGAAGAAGTGTACGTAGTACACGAAAGCGCTTGGTACCTGGTCTTTTCCACACACTATATATATATATATATATATATATATATATATATATATATATATATATATATATATATATATATATATATATATACACACACCGTTTCTTTTACACCACAGTACCAAAGCCTCAAACATGTCATTATTCATGTCATAGCCTCCAAGTTATCATATAGAATTATTTACACTAAACTGAATGTTTCTGGTGTCTAAATATATCAGGCACACGTTAAATGGAAGGATTTTATTCATGTTATTTGTGGATTTGTTCCTATCAGCTGATATGGTTATATGAGAAAAGTTGTAATGATCAAATTATTTTCTTCTGCACCATTCTAAAAAGCAAAAGTCGCAATATAATAGATTATACTGGATAGAATATTATTACTGTTTTTTTCTGGTAGACATCACAACACTGTCGCTTCGTTTTTATTTAAGAAAAAATAAAGCTAACTCAATAGATCCCTTTGTTTTCCTTTAAGTGAATAATTGTTTGTCAAGTAAAAAATATCAGAAACCGAAATATTTCTGGTGTTTGCAGAATTATAACATGAATTTTTTCTATAACGAAAGCAACATATCAAGGTACAGTATATCATTCCTTTCTAGTTACGGTTTTATTAGTCTGTTCATCCCAAAAAAATAGATAACATGGTTGACGTAAACGATTTATAAAAAAAAAGGCTAACACATTTGTCTTTTATCGTATTTCAGCCATATTTTATTAACGAATTCTGAGTAAATATCATCCGGGACGGATTATGAACAAATTGAATCCAGATCCATTATTTAAATGTCTTAAGTGAATAGACCCTTGTATTAATATAAATTCATTTAACGTTTCCTCAGCTCTTTGTTGATCGTACGAGGGGTTAGAGAGTACTACTGTTATACTCCTATTGGCGCAAAGGGCCACATACATATATATATATATATATATATATATATATATATATATATATATGAATATATATATTTATATATATATACATATGAATATATTTATTTATATATATATGAATATATATATATATATATATATATATATATATATATTTATATATATGTGTGTGTGCATATATATATATACTTATATATAAATAAATATATATATATATATATATATATATATATATATATATATATATATACTGTATATATATATACATACATACGTATATATATATATATATATATATATATATATTTGTGTGTATATATATATATATATATATATACATCTATATAAATATATATACATACACAAATACATTCATATATATATATATATATATATATATATATATATATATATGTATATGTATATACAGTGTATATATATGTATATACAGTCTATATATATATATATATATACATATATATATGTATGTATATACAGTGTATATATATGTATATACAGTGTATATATATACAGTATATATATATATATATATATATATATATATATATATATGCACACACTTATATATAGTATATAATTTATATATATATATATATATATATATATATAGTATATATATATATATATATATATATATATAAGTGTGCATATATATATATATATATATATATATATATATATATATAAATATATATCGGTCACGCTAAGTGGCAATACATAATTACTCGTCTCTCCCGTGTTTCGGATAAGGGAAAAGTGAGTAGTCATATACTGATGAAAGGGGATGCAGTTAGGGAAGGGGTGGTAAGGGATGAAACGGTGTGCTCATGCATATCAATCTAAATATTCAACTGTCATTTTGTACAGGTCGCGTACACACACACACACACACACACACACACACACATATATATATATATATATATGTATACATATATATATATATATATATATATATATATATATGTATATATATATATATATCCATACACATATACAGTATATGTGTGTGTGTTTAGGGAATGTGGCTATGCAAATCTTTGTTTTTGCATTAGTTAGTACCCTTCGAAGAATTTGGATTTACTGAATATAGATGTAATTAAATATTCAAGTTTCTTAGCGCATGTGACTGCCTTCCATTAAGTGCCTCGGGTAACAAAAGGACGGAAAATATTGTCTTCGACACCTTTTTACATCCTTCTCAACACGTAGGAAGTTACCAATTAGGAAATAGCAGGATTTAATCACAATTCTTGGTGGTCTAGAACTGCTAAGTTTTTTTTTTTTTTTTTTTTTTTTTTTTTTTAATCTAAGAATAACTTGTATGCTATCATATTTGTCTGAATTAGTTATTTTATATCAAATGCATCATTTAAATCCGAATTATAAGCATTTTTTCTATCTGCCCAAAGTTATAGGTATCACTGAACTGAAATTTCTTCATATTTTGAAAGTTACATATGTTATCACCAAGCGCAACGTTCGAGAAACCCATGGACATGAAAAAGTACAAACAAGGAAAACCGCTACGTAAAAGATTTAACTTTTATTGTAAGCTGCTCTTTTAGGTCCTCGATATTTTACCTGGAAAAGGTAACTCAAGGTGGTATTTTTCGCATTGTTAGTCAGACTTGCAGGTTGAAATATCGAGAAACTTGGTAAACCACTATTTAATCCTAAAGTTTCAGACTGCAGCTACTCATATAAACTATACAGATAAACAAAGTGCTCTAATTTTTTTAAGACACGTTATAA
>NC_090728.1:156163324-156173324 GCF_036898095.1 Palaemon carinicauda | reverse complement strand
GATAACAACGTCATAGTTTTTTTTTTTTTTTTTTTTTTTTTTTTTTTTTAAGAATTCTTGAGTAGGGATGAGTTTATAGTATTAAGAGTGCACGTATTATAAGGAATATATTCATACTCTAATTTCTAATATATTTATCGCATAATGCTTTGATTTCTTTAATTAAACTATTATTTTTTTTACAATGGTTTATCTAACTTGAGAAAAACAAACGAGGTAGATAAAGTTACTGGGGATTCAGAAAATGTTAACGATTTTTTTTAGCACAAGCAGTCTGAAGAGGTAGAAGATTTATGAAATAATCATTCATATACCTCTTACATACAAAAAACAAAGAACTATATTCAGATTGGTTGTTATGTCATAAAGCAATATGAAACATATTTTACAAAATAGATCACCAAAAAAAAAAAAAAAAAAAAAATCCTTGTCTTATTCGCTGCCCGGCGCCATTTATTTATCCCTAATCGATGCATTTTGCTATTATATATATATATATATATATATATATATATATATATATATATATATATATATATATATATTTATATATATATATATATATATATATATATATATATATATATATATATATATATATATGCACTGGAATTGTTAACCAATAGAATCGTGGCATATTGTATTTTTTTTTCTTCACAATATATATTTTTAGAACCACAGATGATATGCAGATAGGCAGAAAGTGTAAGTCTTTTTAGTCCAATATATCTAAAGAAAGATTGCATTATGGACGATTACGTAATAGGGGACACTCTCTCTCTCTCTCTCTCTCTCTCTCTCTCTCTCTCTCTCTCTCTCTCTCTCTCTCTCTCTCTCTCTCTCATTTTCCTGATAAGTCTGAAAAATGTAAAGCAGGATCTTTGCGATGTGGGAAACTTCATCTCGAGCTCCATAAAAGGACCAGGAACTGAAAGTGTGGAGGAGACGGAGGTATTCGGATGATTCACTTTTACTCTATTTCTTATCTTCGTAATGACGCGGAAATGGAGAGCGTATTTCGTAAGGTTGGATAATAAGGGGAACGATTCTTGAATTAGATTAAAAGCGAATCATATTTAGCATATTTTTCATAGGGTGCCGTATACTCGTTGGAATATGGAAGAACGCTATTTCTCCTGGGAATATATTTTTTTTAGTCCGTACGACATATTACCAGAATTCTAAGGGAAATATGAATGTGATGCAGCAGGGAAAATAAAATTTACTTTTTGACTATTGAATTGCTCTTGCATTTCACGGAACCTCGTCACCAGAAAAAATAAAAAAAAATAAAAATCTTTAAACCTAATTTTCTTTACAGCCAAAAATGAGAAAAGCTTTCATAAAGATTGTTATTTGTTTAGATTTTTTTAAGAACAACCTTAAGAAAATCGGGGAAGAAAAGGACAATTTTCATAATTTTTATATTTATATTTTTATATATTTTTTCCTTTTACGTAAAAAAATGTCTTCATTCACTTTATTATAAATTTTCTTTCCCAGTCATGTCCAGTTATGTCTTATTTTTTCATAGAAATAAGAAAAATATTCAAGCAACTATCATATCTTAGTTGAATAACTCCCAAAATGTTTTAAAAGTAAGACTACAGAAAACAAAATTGGTATTTTAGGATATTCTAAACATTTTGTGAGAGTGATCAAATCTACAAAAAGGGAAAAGAAAAAAAAAAACTCATTGCCGGCTTTCGGTAAAACCATGAACCAAAATATCTAAGAGGATGTGTTTAGGTTAGTAGACTTACTCATATATAAGAATGTATTTCAGCTTTGAGACGCAAATATCTGATACACATGAGTTTGTTAGCATGGCTTGCAATATCATGTTTACCAGTTACCTTACATAAACCTTAAAAGGTTTTACCTTGTAACAGCCTTGCTTGAAAGGGTCTTTCCATTATCTTCAGCCGTTCCAAAAATTATGCATAATTCTTTCTGAAGTTTTTCTTTTCAATACTTTGAACTTCTATATCGTTGTGCAAAAGATTATATTTTTCTTTAACTGTGCGTTTGAAAGTGAGAAATATGAGAAATTTAAGCATTAGGTCCCTTTTTTTAAAACAATTTAAGTTCCATTAAAAGGAAATAAAGGTGATTAAGTATGATAAATTCATTAACTTGATTTTTATTTTCATTGCAAAACAATGCTGATAAAGAGATGCTTTAGAATGAAATAACGTAAATTATGCTTAAATGAAATCTGTTAACCAGAATTTTTTTTTTTTTTTTTTTACAAGACCTGATCATATTCTATTCTTTATTAAATAAACTCGCATATCAAAGAACATTTAATAATTTTACGATCCTCAAAAAAGATGTGGAATTATTTCTTTTACCAATACATGTAAAGCAGTCTTTGTAAGGCATTCAAACCTAAATATCCTTAATGCTTATTTTGCACTGAAAATTCTTTCATTCTTGACAGCGTTAGATAAAAGCCTGATGGTGACACAGCAAATCACAAAATCTGCCATCTAAATGCAATTGAGATTCATTTTATTTTGTGAACTATGGCTAGTTAAACTTGATGGTTTATATGTAAAGCATGTATGCAAGAAAAAAGAAAATTATATGGAAAACAAGTATATTTTAAACTCTTGAAAACCCAACTCATTAGGGATTCTCTATTTTATTCACAGTATGCATGAAGTAAAACATTTGTAATCCGAGTGGCTTAAAGTGTGAAAGAAATTAAACTCAAGATAATAGAAGACTATTGTTAGGCAAAATACTATTAGTATGGAGAAAAAATACTTATTGCTTTTTGGGGATGGAATTACACAAATAGTGTTAAATTGAAGTAGGAGCTTATACCAGAGTTACCATACGCACCGTTATGAATTGGCGGAAATATTTACTTCAGTGAGGTGAATAAATAGAAAATACCAATTAGAAAAAAAAGCACTTTTTGTTAAAAAATCAGCGGAAACAAATTATGCTGGCAAATGAGAATCATTAAAAAAAGAAAATTAGTTATAAAAGCAACTGATGCTGGTGGTAAAGAGTAAAAGAGGGTAAACAACATATGTGATTTATTTGTAAAATGCTAATAAAAATATGAAAAGGTGTACCACATGTTTTTCATACACGTTCATACAATGTAATGCTATTGCTTTTTTTTATCTCTTGGTCTCTCCCACACTGATAATAGAAGAATCTGGTCAAACTTGCCATTGTATGTTTTAGTTTGTTTGAATTTCTTATTTATTTGTTGAGTAAATGGTAATTGCACTCACATTGCCTCTCACCTTAGCACCTAACAACCATCTTACACATTGCTGACCTCTGTAAGGATTACCTCTTCACTGGCTTTTTTTCCACCCACTGATATGCCCTGCCCTTGTTATGATGTGACCCATGCTGCATCCTCGAAACTGCCGCCCTTCACCAACGTAGAAGAGTTCACTTGCTTCCAGTGTGCCGAAGTTTAGTTTCACATCAAGGGCGTGACTCGCTCAAGTGTCAAAGTAGACTATGTCTTCACGGCAATCCCCGGGGACAGTTTCCCAGAAATCTCTGATTGGCTATGCAACCAGAGGGATGGCGCAATAGAGTGACACCCTAAAAAAATACCTCCTGAAGCAGTACTCACCATCGCCAGCTACCTGTATAGACAAGCTTTTCAGCACTGTCAACAGCTGTTGGGGGACCAAAAGGCCTCTCTTTCCCTTGGGGAAATGACTAGTATCACTTGCTAGCAACCTGCCGCAGACGGTTCTACTGGGGAACTAAACCTACTTTGTGCCCGTTTGATTACCAC
The DNA here is from genome assembly GCF_036898095.1 of Palaemon carinicauda. Classification (NCBI taxonomy): domain Eukaryota; kingdom Metazoa; phylum Arthropoda; class Malacostraca; order Decapoda; family Palaemonidae; genus Palaemon; species Palaemon carinicauda. The sequence continues at coordinate 156,169,546 of NC_090728.1, read as the reverse complement.
GCCTACTCGAACCTGCACGCGCCACCATCCTTGATGTTGATACCTTGTCTATGAAGGCCCTAATGACCAAAATCAACGCCCTTATAGACAGCCATTTCACCAACGTCAAGACCTCCACTCCTGACGAAGAGATCAACTACTCAACATTGACTGAAGACGACGCGAATGCGGTAAGACATAGACACTCGCCATATGACATATTAGAACGCCGTCAAAGCCACATACCAGCCACATATTCTACCCCTTGCTCATGCCATACCAACGACCTCTCCAACGACTTACTGACGCCCATCAACCACAGTTTTCACACTACCAATCCAGATTCAGGGGGATGGTTGCCACTGGCCAACAAATGTGTAATAAGGCCATCACTTTTGGCAATGGTTTCCCCTGTCACTAATCTTTTCTTTTACATGATGCAGGTACGGGCGTGCAGTTTTTGGTAGTCATTCTAAGCCTGCTGACGTCTGCCTGGTAGCTGCCAATGGATCTGATATCCCCACCCAGGGGTACGAGACATTCATGCTATCATTTGGGAGTGTCAAATATCATTGAAAATTCCTTGTTGCGGACTTAACATTGCCACTACTTGGTGCATATTTCCTCGCCCATTTCTACGTCCTGGTTGATGTGGGATATCAAAGATTAGTCAACGCAAACTCATACTCATCGACACCTTTTCAGCCCGCGCCCTTTGACCTCTCACTCCACATCAGCGTACCCACGTAAGCCTACGCCCAGCTCCTCATATCGTACTTGAATTTTGCCAAACACCCACAGTTCCGACCAAGTATGGTACCTATCATCATGTCAAGGAAATGGAGCCCCCAGTGTTTGGTAGATTCAGCCATCTGGTGCCGGATCATTTGGCACCCGTTAAACAAACATTCACCAAAATGGAAGAAATTTGTGTTTGCCAAAAGACCTCAAACCCTTGGTCGTTGCCCTTATACATTGTCTTGAAGAATGATGGCTCCCTGTGCCCTAGTGGAAACCACAGTCATCTGGACATGTAGACAGAACTGGATCACTAATTCCTCTGCAACATCGCCGACGTCACTTCCTACTTGCACAAAGCGAAGGTGTTCTCCAAGATCAACCTTTGGAAAGGGTATTACCAGGTGCTCATAAAGCGAGAAGGCATCCACAAGACTGCCATCACCAATCTCGTTGGTATCTGTTTTGGTCTTCGTAATGCTGGGGTCACTTTTCAATCCCCCATATGTTATGTGGACGACATACTTGTGTTCTTTTCCTCCAAAGAGGAACACCTACGTCACCTACACATCATTCTCGACCACCTGCAACAGAACAGCCTTGTAATCCGGTATAACAAGTGTACCTTTGGCGCCAACAAAGTATCATTCTTAGGGCCCCACATCACTCCTGAAGATGTCCACCCCTCCCTGAGAAGGTGGCAGCTTTTCAGAACTTCCCCACGCCCTTGACCATCGAAGCTCTAGAAGAATTCTTTTGCATGGAAAACTATTATCGCTGGTTCCTGCCAGCCTTCACTACCACTCTTGCTCCCTCTGCACCTCTCTCAAGGGCAAGCCAAAAGACTAGTAGCAAGGTCTCCTTCAAGAAGTGGCCTTCTGCAACAGAAAGACTGCTCTATTAATAACTTTTGCCCCTCTCCTACTCTCCCGGCAATTTCGCTACTGGTGCAGTACTCAAGCAGGTGGCCAACAGCTGGCCCCACCAATTGGCCTTCGGTAGAAAACTGTCCAAGATGGAATCCAGCTACTCTACCTTTGACTGCCAATTTCTAGTGGTGCATTTGGCTGTCCGTCACATTTGCCCCTTCTTAGAAGATATGCACTTTTTCATTCACATGGATGACATGCCTCGGGTGCCTGGTCTACCCGTCAACACCAACATCTCTCCGCTGTGGCTGAATACAACTGCGCCCTTCAACACATCCCTGGAAAAATAAATCTCGTTGCTGATGCCCTATCAAGAAACACAGTCCTAAATCTCACTGTAATGAATAAAAGAATAAAAGAAATGATTTCAAGTTGGCTATCTCTTATTATCTTAAGAACTTTAAACCCAGAATTCAAGAGGGCCTAAAGGAAACTGTAAAGGACCAAAGTGAAAATAAAGTATGCAGTCATCTGTCATTCAACGAAATCTGCAAGATAAATAAACTGCTGTCCTCCTATACACACACACACACACAGATATATATATATATATATATATATATATATATATATATATATATATATATATATATATATATATATGTATATATGTATGTATATATATATGTATATATATATATATGTATATATATATATATATGTATATATATATATATGTATATATATATATATATATATATATATATATATATATATATATATATATTAGATATAGATCATAGAAGTGAACTTGGATAATATATGTAACTCATAATGAATCCTTTGTTAATATTCATTTAGTTGAATACTTATTATATGATAAATCATGATTTTTATATTACTTCACAAAAGTAGACTTCACAGACGGAAAAGATATACACGAAATATAGTAAGTTATACGTAGGAATTTTATCACATAGTTGTAAGAATAACAGCCGGTGAAATTGAGATATTATCCGAATGTGAATAGACAATATTATGCAATAGAGTGATTTTAGAAAGGAAGCATATGAATATACTGCCATGCAAATCTCTTAAATAAGGAAGGAACTAGGACTTTTAAAGCTAATTAAACACATAGACAACTAAAATATCGATGAATTATTTTAAAATTTAATTATGCAAATTCTTTCATAAGACTACCTAACCTATGGGTAAATAGCATTAATAAATAGTATTCATTAATATGACGATATATCAGACTTCGTAGGCAGTGACCCTGATTGTTTAATGGCAAAATTAATTGGAATAATTGGCAATTACGGCAGTTGTTATATCAAAGCTGTCGCCCATAACAATAAAACTCTGACTGGTAGAGATTTGTTTTTCAAAGACTAAGGGTAATTTAAGCATCGAAATGTAGTTCTAAAGAAAGCTATGATAGATTTTTAAAATTCAGTACCATTTGAATTATATTAATTGGTTTTGGAGGCATGATTTGCATTTCATAAATATTTGCACTAATTACCATTAGTACTGATCAATATCTAGCTAAAAAGGACAACTCAGCTCTTTTTTTTTTTTTTTTTTTTTTCCTCCATCAAAAATAACATTAACTACTCCATGGTCTTCAAAATCTTTGTTAAGACGAATTTAAAATAAACTCTGTTGGTAGTAAAAAAAAAAATATTTGATGTTAGGATATTTTGAATATATCAGTTTACTAGAAAACTGTTATTATAGTTTGTTTTTATTCAGATTTAGAATAAAACATGTATATTATATTTTATTACTTCGAAGAATTTTTTTTTATGTGTTTTATGCTGCAGTGATTGCATTTAACCGTAAGTGCATAGGGAAATATGGCCTCCGAATGATGTCTTGTTCGTCAGAACAGGGATATTTTTATCATCATACTAAGAAATTATAACCGAACAGCTTCCGTGTATTGATAAATGTTACTTAATATACGATTGTTTTGACAATGATGATCAAACAGCAAGCGAACAATACTCATTGGTAAATGTTAAATGCTCCCGAATGAACATCATAAAACAACCATGGAGGTCCTGTAGAGTACCGTTCCCCTGCTGTACAGGACCAGATAAGCAGCCCTTAAAGAAAAATAAAGTAGGTAGTCATCCTCTGCTCAGAATTAATTGATTAGGTCCTTAACAATGAACTTAATTGAACCCTCTTGCGTTTAGCAAGTTTATAACAGTAATAACCTTATTGCTAGAAGCTTTCTGTTTTTTATCAGCACAAACCTCATTATACATTGATGTTGATTCATCTGTATATTGTTAAAATATTGTTTTTAGAAATACGATAACTGTATGCATGTATATACAAACATTCATATTGCCGTGAACTACTCTGGTTATCCATGAAAGTATAAGTGGTAGGATAAGATGTGAACAATTTATTTTAACATATAGATCAATAATAAACCTAAATATTTGTAAAGCACTTGATACCATTAAAACTATATATATATATATATATATATATATATATATATATATATATATATATATATATATATATGTGTGTGTGTACAGTTTATGGTAAATTTCACAGATACACGCCATGCTCAACTGTAATTTGACCCATTAAGAATTCACTCAATATTTTCATCTTCCAACTGGCTTCATTGTTTATATTTATATATATATATATATATATATATATATATATATATATATATATATATGTATATATATATATATATATATATATATATATATATATATATATATATATGTATATGTATATATATATATATATATATATATATATATATATATATGTTTGAATTCGTGTAGGTATGATATTATATATAATACTTCTTTTCTTTCAATATCATTAAATCCAGTATATGTTTTTATAACCATGGAGTTTTATTGGGAAGTTTATTGACTTTAAGTCTGTTTTGCCAAAAAAAGGCTTACTTGTCATTGCTCTCTTGTTTTTCAAGTTAATTTTCACTATTCTCGATTTCAGCTTAACGTTTTGTTACAGCAATATGCAATTTAAATACAAAATACAATATACATGTTGTATTTTGTATTATGGAAGGAAAACCGTGATGTCATTTCTAACCCAATATTATTTTAACAAAATACAGATGATTCAAGAAATATGTCGAGGTATGAATGAATACATATTTCTGTTTATTAGGGATTCCTGGAAAGATGAAATATACTACGTTAATAATGTTAAGTCCGACGGATTATACTAGAACAAAAATATAATCTCTTAACGTGAAAATAGGGGAGAATCTCGTTTGAATACTGAGTTTACACTAATTGGCTTACGTTTAATACTAAATCAACATAGTTAACTTCTGTTATTAATAATGCTCAAGGGTAATTAACAGGCAAACGACAATCAATCGAAATTTCTAACCGGATGTTTCTAATAGAAGGAACTTATTTTACATACACACACACGTGTATATATATATATATATATATATATATATATATATATATATATATATATATATATATATTAATGACAAATCGCTGGAGCATGCGATGTCTCAAGATGACAGCAAGCCGGGAGGAAAAAGGAAACGAAGATTGGACAAGTGCTTTCGTGTTATTATTACACCTCTTCACGGTCTTATGGTTTAAAAATACAATTAGAATACAAAGAAACCTCTGTGATGACGTAAAACAGGAAAAATGAGCAAATTACAAATTACTTAAAAGATAGTTGTTTAAAAATGTTGTTTACAAGAAATTCATCCAGTTTGTACATACCTGAACTGGTGTTAAGCAGATCTTCGAAATTTTTCTTAATTAAAACTGTTTCAATGATATTTCTTTTAACAAAATCTTTGCAAAATATAAGTTCTTTAGCAGCTTTCCAATTAATAACGTGGTTGCACTCATTCATATGCTGAAAAAGACTGCTGGCAATGTTTCCCGTTCTTACATTATATTTATGCTTTTTTAATCGAGTTTATAGTGCTTTGCCACTTTGACCGATATACCGTTTATTACACTGATTGCATGGAATCTCGTATATACATCCGTTAATCTGTTTTGGGGAATTTTTTATCAATATATTCTTGAGTGTGTTTTTTATAAAAAATACATTAATTCCAAAAGGTTTTAAAATTCCAGGCAGAGGTACAAACTGTTTGAAAAAAGGTAAAACAAGGAGGTTATTCACATTAAAATCATCGTTGTTAACAAAGCCATAAAAAGTTTTCTTTGCCTTTTGACAGGCTTTGTTTATGAAATGTGATGGGTACTTTAAAATAGATGCTATTTCATGAATTTTCCCAAGCTCAGCTTCAAGGAGATCAGGGCACCTTACCCGCAGTGCCCGTAAAAACATGGATGAAAAAACCATCATTTTGGTTGATGGGTGATGATTAGAATAAAAATGTATGTACGAATTAACATTCGTAAGTTTTCTATATACAGTAAATTTAAAAGACCTTTCTTGTCTAAATACTAGAACATCTAAAAAGGGAAGCTTATTATCGAATTCTATCTCCAATGAAAACTCAATAGATGGTACAATACCAGAGTGTTTAAGGCTGTTAGAAAAGCTTTTTCATCCTTATCAATGGGCCAAGCACAAAAAATATCATCAACATATCTGACCCAGAAGATACCTG
>NC_090728.1:156135824-156160824 GCF_036898095.1 Palaemon carinicauda | reverse complement strand
AACAACAGTTTCAGTGAAAGGTCAAAAAAATTCAAACAGATTGATACAAGCACATACAGGCATAAACACGTTATCAGTGCGGGGGTAGAGTGATAATGACAGTATACAGAAAAATCAAAAATACTGTTACAGTGTACGAGTGTGTCATACACGTGCGATACATAGCTCCCCACTTAAAAAAGACATACAGGGGAAATAGGGCACCCAGCAATGTCTTCTAGGTTCATGGGCACCTGATGATACCTCTTCAGGAGGTCAAGTATGGAGAAAAACTTTGGTTTATGCAAGTTAAGGTCACGACAGGGATGTTTGGGAGGGGTTAGTGATCCGGTTCTGTTTGCACATTCAGGCGCCTGTAATCCCCACACAGATGCGGAGAGCCATCTTTCTTCAGGACGATGTGCAAGGGTGACGACTATCGGCTTTTGAGGCCTTTTGGCAAAGGTCCCTTATCTTCCATTTTAGCGAACGTTTGTTTAGCAAAACTTCCTGATACGATGTGAGGAGGTTGACATAGGTATCCGTGGGTGTGCTGATAACGAGACCAAGTTAGGAGGGGGCGGGTTGGATTGGTGTCCAGGAGTACGAATCCACGTTGACTAACCGCCGGTGAGCTACATCGACCAAGAGGCGGTTGTGTGAGAGGAAATCTGCATCGAGGATTGACAATGTTATGTCAGCAATGAGAAACTTCCAAGTATATTTGACGCTTCCAATTAATAATGTGAGGGTTTCATAACCATGTGAGGGTGTCGCAGATCCGTTAGCAGCTACCAGGTGGATGTCGGCAGACTTACAAAGACTTTGTCATGTCTTAGAGAGTGGTCTTGTCATAAGAGAATGGCAAGCACTCGTGTCTAAACAAAGATTGCATGTCCGTACCTGCTTCATGTAAAAAAAAAAAGATCAGTGACAGGGGAGGCTACCTACTTACACGTTTTTTGGCCACTGACAACCATACGCACATTTTTTTTCGCAGCAGCCCCAAATTTGGAATGATAGTGACATAATTGCAGCCAATGGGCATCAGGAAGTGGTTGGAGAGGTTGTTGGTTGGGGTAGTGAGGGGTTCTATATGTGAGTGCTGGGCTGCTTTATCGCACATCATAGGGTGGGTGTCTGTGTCCTACCGCATTAACGTCAGCTTCGGTCGATGTTGATCAAGTGTCCACTTCGTCAGGAATGGAGGCGTTGATGGAAGTCTTGAAGGTAGTGAAATGGCTGTCCATAAGGGCGTTGACTCTGGTTATTAAATCCCCCATAGGCAAAATATCAACGTGGAGGATAGCAGTGTGTACAGGTTCGTGTAAGCAAAGTATATTCACTTCACAAGGAGAGCCTTTGCGGCAGGTTGTAGGCAAGCGATACTGGGCATTTCCCTGAGGGGGAACAAAGCCTCTTTGTCCCTCACCGTTTGTTGAAAGAGCTGAAAAAGTTCGCTATGCAGTTGGCTGGCGATGGCGAGTACTGCTTCAGGAGTTATGATTTGAGGGCGATGTACGTTATTTGAGTGTCTCCTTGCTCGCACAGCCATTTGGAGATTTCTGGGAAAGTGTCCTCGGGGATCAGCGTGAGATCATAATCTGCTTTGATGCAGAAACTTGACTTCAGCATGCTGAAACCAGAAGTTGAATGCTTCTCCTTGGCTAAGGATGGTAGTTTCAGGGGCGTGGTGTTGATAGTGTCTTACGGCTTCATCATGAAACAATAATACACAGCTCTTCTGGGGAAAACGGAAAGAAACTGAATATTCTGGTGGTTACCTATGTGCGGATGAACCAGTCAGGTGGTAACTGAGAGACGGTGTAATTACAACTAATTTCATATCAATTGACAGCAAGCTTTTATAATAGCAGTTTCAGTGAAAGAAGGTCACTAAAACTCAAACAGAATGTACAGGTGTATACAAGCATGAACAAGTTATCAGTGCGAGGGTAGGGCGATTACAAAAAAAAAAAAAAAAAAAAAAAAAAAAAAAAAAAAAAAAAAAAAAAAAAAAAAAATCTGTTACACTGTACGAGCGTGTGATATGCTTGCGATACGGTAATATGAAAAGCCAGGATCTTTTAGGATTAATCTTACCAATCCACTTCAAATTACCATTAAGTCCAAGAAAGGCTTATCTTATAATGGTTATTCGGGCAGAGATTGGTTTTAAATGGACTAATATTACATGTGAATATAGATTACTTATAGTTAATGGAAGGGAATCTGTATGATAATGAAAAGATTCCCAAAATTTTGATGTTAATATTATCCGGTCGTTGCAAAGGATATTTGACATTAAATGACGAGAAAAAGCTCGTTATGAAACTAGAGCGACGAGATAAGTTTAATATACAGATGAAGAGTAAGAAAAAAAATATTTGTGGTGAGGGCTAAGATATTGTCTTACAATAATGCCATGCAGGATTACGGAAGGTAATGTGCTGTAGCTTCTGGTCGCTTTTTTGGTGTAGTGACTAATCAGCTCTCATATATATCTGAAAAATATTCCTGTTAAAAAGGTTGCTTTCAATATTTTGAGTACGATGGTGTTGATCATTACCGGTAGGCTTATTCTGTTGTGTCTACAGTTTGTTTGATAATAATTTGCAACAACATTGGGGTAGTTTAGATGTAAATGAGATGAGAGAAATAACGGATGGTAAATCTCCCTGGAGGTATTGCATAATGTTGGAGACTATATTTTCTTAGCATTGTTTACACTCTGTTGACACACAAGTTCCTGATAACTGCCCAACACCACCCATATTCTGATGACTGTTTGGTACCTGTGACAGTGAGGCATTAGTTGACTGAATACCTGGCATTTAGCACCTTAAGAAACAAGAAATCTGTTTAAGGCTTTGGGCGAGGATGGCAGGTTCATCCTTGCCAAGATTCTTGGCAGGATGTGTTGTACTATGCTAGTGGTATTTCAAGACTTATTTCAAAAGCAGGTCTTCTTAAAGCTATTTAACTTTTAAAAGGATATCTTCGCTTTTATTGTTTTAAAGTGAATTTCCTATTTATTTATGCATAACAAACGATATCGGCATCATTGACCTTCGATGTCGGGATGCCAGAGAACTCTAAATCAATCAATTAATCTGCCATTACAGGAGTCATTGTCAGTTTTACGTCTGAGCCATTTGTATTTGGAAGGGTGCGTGATGTTGGCAGTCAGACAGAACATAGCATGTGAATTGCAGGTATAATGATATGTGTTTTTAATAATTTAATATTTTTCAATGTTATTCACTAGATACTGAACCTGAACAGTTACTAAAGAATACTAGATTATAGCATAGATAAAATGATAATATCAGGAAGCGTAATAGACAGAGGAATGAACATAAAGAGTTAATTTTAGAATATTAAAAGTCTTTAATACTTGGAGAAATTGAAATTGATCGTTCAGTGACACTGGAGTTGGTGCTAGAGGGAAAAGAGAATAACTTAAGAAATTAAAGGAGCTCTGCAAAACCTGTGATGTGGAAAATTATTACATAAACACTGCTTAGAAGTCTTAATCAACATTAAGATTTTGGTGTAGTTTTTATTTGGGAGTAAAATAATGCTATGAAAGTACAAATATTACAATAAAAGCTTAGTGAACGACCATCTTCTAATTTTCTATAGTCATCATTGCACTTTTATATCGATTAGTCTGTTTTAAACGTTAACTATTGTTTTTTTATATTTATTTGAGGAAATGTCTGAAGTTTACGGCTTAAAAAATACTCTTATTATCCAAATTAAACAAAAAAATCATATGATAGCAAATTATTCAATGTAAAATAAAATTTAGAAAATTCGCGATGTCCAAAAGAGGTTGAGATGAACAAGCAACCGAGATTCTCTGAATATTTGGCCAGTTAGTTGTCTTGATATACCTAGTAAAGTAAATGGAGTCATTCTATTACAATATACTGGAAACATAGTATGTTGGTCAAGGCACTATCCACCCGTTGAGATACTACCACTAGAGAGTTATGGGGTTTTTTGACTGGCCAGACAGTACTACATTGGATCCTTCTCTCTGGTTACGGTTCATTTTCTCTGGGTTATTCTTTACATATACACCTGACAACACTAAGAGTAACAAACAATTCTTCTCCACCATAGGGGTTACCTTACTGTGATTATTCAAGTGCCACTTTCCTCTTGGTAATAGTAGAAGAGACTTTTTAGTTATGGTCAGCAGCTCTTCTAGGAGAAGGACACTCCAAAATCAAACCATTGATCTTTAGTCTTGGTTAGTGTCATAGCCTCTGTACCATGGTCTTCCACTGTCTTGGGTTAGAGTTCTGCTGCTTAACGATACACTTGGGCACACTATTATATCTTATTTCTCTCTCTTTAGTTTTTATAGTTTATATAGAAGATATTTATTTTGATGTTACTCTTCTTAAAATATTTTATTTTTCCATGTTTCCTTTCCTCACTAGGGTATTTTTCCTTTTGAAGCCCCTGGGCTTATAGCATTCTGCTTCTCCAACTAGGGTTGTAGCTTAGCAATTAATAATGACGATAATAATGATAAACGACAATGATGGAAGCACAAAGAGATAAGCATGCAAAGAGAGAAATAGGCATTTTACCGTCCTTTCATTTCAATGAGTGGAAGGGAACAGGGTTCTGAAAATACGTTTATATTCCGCTAATAACTAGAGGGGAGGATGGGTAAATGCCCTAATGATCACTTTACGTGTAGTTACATCAAGTGGCGGGTAGAAAGAACATTTGCATTATAAGTGCTTAATGGTATATTAAACATGTACAGCTTAATTTTCAGGTACATGAAGTTAGTAAAAATGCACACACACAGACATAAATATATATATATATATATATATATATATATATATATATATATATATATATATATATATATATATATATATGTGTATATATATATATATATATATATATATATATATATATGTGTATATATATATATATATATATATATATATATATATATAACATATATATATATATATATATATATATATATATATATATATATATATATATATATATATATATATGCGTGTGTGTATAGTAAGAGAGTTACAGACAGTAACCCAATACCTAAAATTTTAGACGAAACGAGGTTTACAGTAGGTTACTGATTAAATTATTTGAGATATATTTTTTTCTTTTTACTTTTTTTATAAGATTGTATAAGGATACTGTATACTAATGCTTTGCTAGCAACGTTTCCTGGTAAGTTGTTTCTCCTTGAAGCATTTAAATTTTTTTTTATCATTTGAAAGAATGATAAATGTTTTGATATTTTATGAGTTCTAATGAACCTCTTATATGACAAAAATGCAAAATAAATGGCTGTTGTTTAACCATTTCATTTCCAAAATTCTTTGATGCCAGTATTTATATTTTAATGTGTAAAATTTGATTACAAAATTAAGGAAAGATAAAATTTCATGGCCTTATGTATATATATTGTTACATTAACTATGTTAAAACCCAGACAATAAGAAATTTACCTCATAATCAAAAGCAAATAGTTGCATCAGCTGCACCCTTTCCGAGTAAATGTTCCCCTCTGGTGTTTATAATTAGTCCCTCGTATCATATTTCTTATTCCACACAGGTTTTATACTATTGTTCAAGTATAGGAGGGAAAATAATCGTATTAGTTTTTGGGCATATTAATTAGCAGCATTGGACTACAGTGCAACAAAATACTTTTATGTTAGAAATTCAGGCAAACATTTGTGGAGCAAAAATTAATTTCATATGATGATTAAAACTAAGTATAAAAAACAATTTTAAAAAGGGTTTTTGAAATATAATTTTTATTTATTACGACAATACCTAAAAGTATTTGAAGTAAAAACATATCACTAACTATAAAAGGTCGTTTATTTTTCTTTTAGTGCAAAATTATCTGAAGCGTACACCTGTTCATTGATTATTTTCAGTTATAAAAATTTTATAGTCATAATGTACTACAATATACGTAGTGAGTATGGAAATAATAATAATATATAACATGTCATGTAAAAAAAAAAAAGAAAAAAAAAACATGTTACAAAATAAGCTAGAACACCTTTCCCCCTTGAATGTATTCCAATTCACTGTTATGTCTCAAAATAGGTCATTTCTCTCTTTTTCGTATTTTAAAGTCAATGTACAAAAGCTTTAATAATTGTGGCCAATTGATTGAATAGAATATTCTTTACCCATTTAACTATTTCATAATTTCTATTATGAAAGTACTTATTACGAGGAACAGTATCCTCTACTTCACAATGAACACATTTCTTATTATTTATTATATCTAATTGACACATAGAAGGTAACACTTCATGTCCATATTGGTAGCTTTCATTCCTGGCATAGGTGTTATGTACTTTACGTGTAACTCTTTTTTTTCTTTTTCAATAGAGATTACTTCAAACATGGGACATTTTCTGAAACATTAGCATTGCTTTTAACTTTTATAATTCATTATTCATTATTTCATTTGCTGTGTCTGGAAATTTGTTTTTCACAGTGAAACAGGTTATTATATAAGTAACAAAATTTTGGGGTTACGGGGATCCAATATTCGACAGAGGCATATGTATAAAAGGCTTATAAATTAATTTATCTATACATCATATGCAAACACTAAATAAAATTTTTCATTATGGTACACTTTCAAAAGTGAGGACAACATTGCTTGCCAACATTGATAAGATCAATTGCGCCTTTTCTTGTTTGGTATATAGTTTTTCGTTCATTAAATCAAGCTTATAAACTTTATTCTATGTATAACCAATAACTGTTTTCTCCAATCTGCATGGCATTTCTTCAGCATAGGATGAACGTGTATCAGGTACCAGAGTTTCGAATATATGAGCGATTTGACTGTCAGATATTTCTGTGCAATTGCCAGGCGTCTGTTATACGCAAATATGAAGGTTTTGATTACTTTGTTTTATTTATTAATAATCATTGAAAAAATCACGCCAAGTATCTTGATTCTATTCTTAACATCTAGACCAATGAGATCCCAGTATTCGTTACTACTACATTTGCCTACTCTTTTCTTGATAGACTTATTTTTTCGAACTCACTTATCATATCATATAAAATATTTAAACATATTTCATTTTCTTATGAGTTATTGGAATCATTTGCATAACCAGCAATTGATTATTTCTCTATGGTTAAGGCAGAGATAAAGGCCAAATGATTTTATTTTCTTGAAAATTTTTGCAGAGACGAGATTCTCTTTTATTGAGAATAATTTCTCAGAAAAATAGGAATGATAAAAAATACGAAAGGCTGTAGTTCAAAAATACTCAATCATTAGGTAACTGGCCCTATATAACTTACGAAAGGTGACAACTTAGAGATTTGCCATAAATGCCACGGGGTTATTTTAACGTAGGTACCATTAACTCATGTGAAAGACATGAAAATCAAAGTAGGCATAGTCTAAACTAAATCATGCAATTGTTTGTAATAACATTCCTCAGAAAATTATTAGTTGCTTATGCTTATCAGAAAAACTGAGGTTAAGATTAATTTCATAAAATGATAACAGTAGTGTATTAACATTTTAGAATAGACTTGACGTTCAAGATTTTATAATTTTCATATACTCGATGATCTTATACCTAAGATTATCCCGGGAACGTTTCTCTTATTTCAAGATCATCTTCTTTAACGCGCTCTTACATGGAAAGTGCACGCAGTCTGCATGTCACCTTTAATCATGAAACTGCATTCATAACAATAATACACTAGAAGTGAGCTTTACTACCTCATCTGAATTTTTTTTTTATTACTGATACTCTACACCATCTTCTTCTTCTTCTTCTTCTTCTTCTTCTTCTTCTTCTTCTTCTTCTTCTTCTTCTTCTTCTTCTTCTTCTTGATAAATTTTGAAGGTAGTGGATTAAGAAAAAGGAATATTGGAAAAAACGAAAAGGTATCGAAAACTGTAAGAAAAAATATAGTAATATTGAATCCTTCTTAGTATATAATTGGAGTAGAGTTGTTACAAGTCTTCATGTAAATGTATAATGAAATTATTGAATGTTTTACAACTTAAGAGTCAGAGAATCGCAAGATGCATTGCAATATCTTCTTCGTGTGTTTACTAATTGTACGAAAAGTAGTGTGGAGTGCTGATTCAAAGAAACCTATTATTTAGATATTCGGTCAATTTATCACATTAGGTTTGAATCAGTTTATAAAATCTCTTTATATTTTGTCTCTTTAATAGAATCATGATATTATTCTTGACAAAATGATTACTTTCAAAGATATTTCCATTTTCTTGTTATTAGAAGTGACCTATGATTATACAAGTGGAATATTTATTAAAAAAAACTCCTTAAGATTATTCATGTTTAATGAAAGAAATAATATTCAATATCCTCGAAAGTTCCTACCATTATGACCGACCCAATAATGTCCAAACAACCATTTCTGTTATGAGCCAGCGTTAAAATAGCGGCTTTATTCGGATTTAAGGCCAATCCTCTTAATGTTTGCCACATCCAAAAGCGATACATCTCCATACATATAATTAAGATAAATGTATCCTTTGCAATTTTTGTTGTTAGCATATTTCTAAATATAGTATTATGATATAGATATGTAATTTACTTATTCAACTTCTCTCTCTCTCTCTCTCTCTCTCTCTCTCTCTCTCTCTCTCTCTCTCTCTCTTCTCTCTCTCTCTCTCTTTCAAAGACTTCAGTAAGCCTGAGCAGTTTGAAAAAAATTAGACTGAGAAAGTATTCAAAATCAGATGTTATTTCTGTTAGGCCCGTGGACCTGAATATCTTTGATAAGATTAGAATGATAAAGGAAACACCTGATAACTTGAGATTTATCACCCTTTAAGCGATACTTTATTTTTACCGAAAATTTATGTAAAGACAATAACATCCCAGACTTCATTGTTAATCATGTAAGTAGTAATTCTCTGTCGCTGGACAACTAACTGAAGGTCTTTTTTTCTGATTAATTCCTCAGACCCTGTTGAAATCATGAAACTGTTACATATTGGTTTGAATTTTTGCAAGTCTTCGATATCATCATTGATACCATCCTCATTTTGTTAATAACATTTCATTGTACCCTAAGGTAAATATTTTCACCTTTATGCTAGCGAATACCTTCGGCATTTTAATCCAAATGTACATTATCTTCATGAATTTTTTTTTTATTTCTTTTTTTTTTTTGTAAGAAAGAGCAGCAAACTAAATGCTTAGTATTTTGCTAGACGTAAAAGAAAAATAATTTCTCTGTATACAAAGTGGCAATCTAGCTTTCAGTTTTACCAATTTATAAAACATCCAAAGACACAAGTATGAAGAATCAAGTAGCTTTTCCAAACTCGAGCATATAAAAATATCGTTGAAATAACTATATAACTCTTTGTTAAATGATATTAATGCTCACTTATTTGTAAAATTAAAGTATATTCCATTATATTTTGTTAGGCGTGTTCATTATCGGTGTATGGGAAAATAAATATCTAAATTACTAATAGAGATTTTTCCTTATATAAGGGAAAGAATATTCACAATTAAATATTATAACATAGAATAGTATTAAACCTATTACAATATATATGGAATAATATTGACACCATATATACAAATATTGTAATCGTCTATCAACTCTCCTCCATACATTTGTAATCGTCTATCAACTCTCCTCCATACATTTTCGTAACGTAATTGACCAATAACAGAGACTTCACAACACGCCAATAGATTGTGTTGGTTGTTTGTTTATAGCAGTAAATATCTAATTTTTTTCCCCTCAGAAGGCAAGACTAGAAAGGACAATGGGGCCAATTCAGTATATACCCTTATCAGTATTCGGGAAGAATATCTTTAATCAACTGTTTATCGCAAATGTAAAGAACTTGAGTTTGATGTTTTTTCGTCGAGAGTGAGAATGTCTTTGGAAAACATATTACCGTCATTAACTATCTGTAATTTCCTAAGAAGGTAATATGAAATTTTTAATTTGTTACAACTTAAATGATAGCTTTTTTCAACACTGTGAATCAGAATTCTAAATAGATATAGAACACTTTAAATTTATTGCATAATATATACACACATATAATATATATTATGAGAGAGAGAGAGAGAGAGAGAGAGAGAGAGAGAGAGAGAGAGAGAGAGAGAGAGAGAGAGATTTTATCAGGTACTTACAGTCTTTGCTTTAATGTTATTATCATTAAACCAGAGTGGGTTATTCAATATTTTGAATAGAAAATTAGTAAATTATTATCCTTTGAGAAGTTATCATCAAAATTATTTACGTATGGAGTCAGCATTGACAAACTTTATTTTTTATAAAAAAAGCTACTTAACTTTTAAAGGGACATTGCTTACATGGTTTTATATTTAATTTGCTTTTATTCTCTATTAATAACAAACAATGTCTCTGTCAACGTCCTCCCGTGTCAGAATGCCAGAAAACCTAAAATCAATCAATCAAACAATCAATCATAAGTAAGGGTCACAGAAGTGTCAATATGGTCCCATCCAGGAGTCAAATGACTTAGCTTACTGTATATCTAATAAAAATAGAACATTATGAGGCCACTAATCAATTTCGATGAAATATCCAAACATAATTGGCAGGACTATGAAGATTTTGATTCACCTTCTCGTTTCATTTTCCTTCAAATTCATCAGAATAAGAGTTGTAAACTCTTATACCAACAATACTGATATCAGTTAAAAAAAAAAAAAAACACATTTGATCAGGAAAAATTATATCGCTTAGAACTAAATTCTAATGTCATCAAGGGATGTAATCATCAGTTCCCTTGTCTGCAGTTTGGCTTCCCCAAACGATTTAGAGGGTGTGATCCCCTTCTTATAATCTCCAATTCTGCCAAAAAGCCCTTGACTATTGTCAGGAGGTTCTTATGATTAGCCTTAATCCTTGTGTCCCGTTTGACCATTTTAATCAGGAGGCCCTATTTTAAAACTTAACCAGATGTGTGGTTTTCTTGGCTAATTACTTTTCATACTACTGTATATACGCATGTGTGGGTATGGAGGATAAAGTTGAACCTTAACCAAACTCAAACTATGATTGTAAGTAGGTTAAGGACAAAGGCTAATCAACATCCAGATCTTTGTTTTTACAGCGACTCTTTAATTATATACAACTCATTTAAAATTTTGCGTGTCATTCAATAATGTAGATTTACTACAATATATAATGCTACAGATTCGTTGTGTTTTTTTCTTCAAGTGCACAAAAAAATGGGTTATTGAGAAAGTTTATTATGATCTATGATGTTAAATCTATCCTTAGAATCATTTTACCTTGTTTTGACTATTTCTTTCTGTCTGGTCTTCAGCTGCTGTTTCTCATCTTAATTTGTTGGACAAAATCTTAAGGTCAATCAAATTCCTCATTCCTATACTGGATTTTCATCTGTGACTGCGTAGTTCAAGTAGTTTTTATTCATGCATAAAAATTTTCATAATTGTAGCATCCTTTCCATTAGGAGCTTCCCAGAATTTACCATCATCCATGCAGCACTAGACCTTACCAGATTCTAATTTTGGAAGCTAGTTTTTATCTCAATCTTTTTATTTTTTTTTTGAATGTGTCGGACGTGACAGTGCCTTGTTTTAATTATTATCTTAATTATTCTCTCTTACCATTTGAATGTACCATAAGTGACAATGCATTGCCATATCACAATTTTGGATTCAATATTTTGACCATCTGTTTATAGGTTGCCTCTGTGACTGACAAGATTAGGCTTTACCACATCCAATCATTAAAAACATTGAAAAGCGTTTCAAGAGAAATCAAGATTTTCCCCTCCTTATTTTTATTATAGTTAATGGATCTTTAAATATTCATGTTAAGATTATTATTAAGATGTAAATTGTTAGGACCATTAGCAAATTCATCCTTCACCTAATATTTGTGTTTGGATATTCCATCGGCATCAATGTGTGGCCTCCTAATGTTCCATGTTTTTTTCTATGTTGACGACACTTGAAATAAGTCATGACTGTGTGCCTGGCCATATGGCTTTTGGTATGAATCTTACCTCACGAAAAAGTCATGAATAGTTAGTCTCTTTATGTGATATGTGTACAAGAATACATTTAACAGAAATATCAACCCACCCCATCCTCTCTCTCTCTCTCTCTCTCTCTCTCTCTCTCTCTCTCTCTCTCTCTCTCTCTCTCTCTCTCTCTCTCTCTCTCTCTCTCTTTTCAAGTCAGATGGAAAAATACGCAAAAATTAGACAAAGAGGAAACATTCAAATGAGATGCAATTTTCCTCTAATGGTTGCTAACCGGGATATTATTAATAACAATAAGGTAGTATAGTAAATGCGTGACACCTGTAAATTTATTAACCTTCAAGCTGAATAAAGCACAATAGAATATCATCGTTAATCATTCATATGGTAATTCACTTCCACAGAGCAAAGCTTTTATCTTTATCCCTATACTGATCAATACCTCATACCACATGGATATTAAGAAATGATGATATATTGGCATTAAATGTTCAATGATGCATGCGAATTATACTTGATATTGTCTTTTTGTTATTTGAATTCTGCTCAACATATCAAAACATATATTATTCCTTAAGAGGGAACGTTATTTTCCCCCGACTTGCTATATGTTATCTGGAGCATTTAATGCTCTTGTACATTCATCTTTATAATTTTTTTTTGTTTAATGTTTTGTTGAAAAATTAGCAACATACCAAGCTTATTTGTATTTTAGTATATGGCTGGAATGTAATGCATGAAAATACATTGTTTACACAGTGTGGCCATCGAGTTTTCAGAGCTAACAATTTATAAAATGTAACAAGACTTGATCATTGTAAGAGTGATGAATGAAGAACCTTTAACAACCTGAAGCATACGTTATTTTTTTAGTTTTTTAGTGATCTAAGATTCTAATAACATATGAGAGGCAATTATTCCCTCGATTGGAAGCTACCATTAAAAATTGTTCACATGTCTTGAGCAGATACAGTAAATAATTCACGATTTGCTCTTCTAAAAATGGTTCCAAATAGTGCCAATGTGATCCCACCCAAGAATCATACCATATATCATAATTTATATATAGAAAAAATTTAACATTTTTATGCCACTGATTAATTTTGAGGTTTTGAAGGACCCTCACGATTTGTTTTCTATTAAATTCATCAGCATAACCATTTTCAGCCATTATACCGACAATATAGCATCCTGCTTTTCCAATTAGGGTTATAGCTTAGCAAGTAATAATAATAATAATAATAATAATAATAATAATAATAATAATAATAATAATAATAATAATAATAATGGTCGTTTTAAAAAATCTTGTTAATTACAGGAATTATAATTTCATCAACGAAGGCGATCATCTCTTAACTAGTATAACTAGTTTGCAGTTTGGCTTTTGCAAAGTCAAAGGAGCACATGATGCCCTTCTTTTATTTAGCCTTGTTTCCTTTCCTCACTGGGCGGTTATCCCTGTTGGGGCCCCTGGTCTTATAGCATCCTGCTTTTCCAATTAGGGTTGTAGCTTCATCATCATCTCCTCCTACGTCTATTGACGCAAAGGGCCTCGTTTAGATTTCCTCAGTCGTGTCTATGCTGAGCTTTTAAATCAATACTTCTCCATTCGTCATCTCCCACTTCACGCTTCGTAGTACTCAGCCATGTTGGTCTGGGTCTTCCAACTCTTCTAGAGCCTTGTTGAGCCTAGTTGAAAATCTGGTGAGGTAATCTCTCTTAGGAAGGGCGAACAGCATGCCCAAACCATCTCCATCTGCCCCTCAGGGTTGTAGCTTAGCAAGTAATGATAATAAGAGATGGCGTTCCTGAGGAACCGACGTCGATCTGGCTGCAAAGAATGTAATAGGGAGCTTCATGAAATTCTTAAAGCCTTTTTAAAAATCACGTATTTAAAAATCATCTTAAACTTTTGTTTTTATATTTAAAAGAATCTAAAATTTTCATTTATCAAATTTTCTTGAATATTTTCCGAATATCCAAATAATTTTATATCAAATTTTCACCACATAACCTATACAATAAAGAGTAATTCCAAAACTAAATGTAGTCCTGAAGAAGAATCGCGAAGTGATCCTAAACACGTGTTTAACCAAATCATAAATGGAGAAGACTAAATTTATTTTTGCTGTTGTCCTGAAAACTATCTGCAGGAAATTCTGTCCGAAGAGAAACTATCTTCGATTTTTGGACGCCACTAAAACATTGTTTATTCATTGTAAACGTAGATTAACATGTCCGAGTACCATATAGATATACAGTATATATATATATATATATATATATATATATATATATATATAAATATATATACATATATATATATACATATGTATATATATATATATATATATATATATATGTATATTGTATATATATATATATATATATATATATATATATACACATATATGTATACATATATGTATATATATATATATATATATATATATATATATATATATATATATATATATATATACATATATATATGTATATGCATATATATATATATATATATATATATATATATATATATATATATATATATATATATATATATATATATAGAACTAAGATTGCCATGGCCATAAAGAATAAACCCTTGTTTTTCATTAATGGAATTTCTTTTAATCTTGAAATATAGACGTTCTCCTATTCAAAAATGCAATAAATTGAATTTTCCAAATTCCAAGCCAAAGCTCGCGCTCCCAACAACAGTAGGACATACTTCCTTCAATAATTTTTGTTTATTTAGCGTACTATATTCATCACTTTAAGTATGGTTTAGAAAAATTATTATCTTCAAGACGGTAAAGGCTATTTTTATATTTTTTCCATTTATTACTAAAGGGTACCTGACACTTGCACGCATTCGTGGCACGCACTGGCACGCATTGATGCGCGAACTCGCGTGAACGAGCCGTGAAAATGTCGTGAACAGTGCGGGAACTCGCGTGCCAGAGCGTACCAATGCGTGCCATGCGGGCCCAAAACTTTGAAATGTTTAAAGTTTGTGGCACACATTGGCACGCACTAAATGGCCGTGAACGATGCGCCAACTGGAGTGAACTGGAGTGAACAGTGCGGGAACTGGCGTGAACTGGAGTGAACTGGAGTGAACGATGCGGGAAGTGGCGTGAACTTTATAATGAAGAGAAACAAAAAGGAAACGAAAATATTAATGAAAAGGAAAGAAAAATAAACCTAGTAAATTTTTATATTTGCTGTTTTAATGTGAAAAAAAAATGATATCTTATTTCAAACTATTTCCATAACTTTATAATGAAGAGAAACAAAAAGGAAACGAAAAAATTAATGAAAAGGAAAGAAAAATAAACCTAATAAATTTTTATATTTGCTGTTTTAATGTGAAACAAAATTATATCTTATTTCAAACTATTTCTATAACTTTATAATGAAGAGAAACAAAAAGGAAACGAAAAAATTAATGAAAAGGAAAGAAAAATAAACCTAATAAATTTTCATATTTGCTGTTTTAATGTGAAAAAAAAAATATATCTTATTTCAAACTATTTTTATAACTTTATAATGAAGAGAAACAAAAAGGAAACGAAAAAATTAATGAAAAGGAAAGAAAAATACACCTAATAAATTTTTATATTTGCTGTTTGAATGTAAAAATTAAATGATGTCTTATTTCAAACTATTTCTATAACTTTATAATGAAGAGAAACAAAAAGGAAACGAAAAAAATAATGAAAAGGAAAGAAAAATAAACCTAATAATCGTTTATATTTTCTGTTTGAATGTAAAAATTAAATGATGTCTTATTTCATGCACACACTTATTTTCCTCTATTACCAATCAAGACCCAAAACTTTTGTTTTAAATAAAAATGAACTGAAAAATAAACCCAAGAAAATTTTAAGTTTGCTGTTTGAATGTAAAAATAAAATGATGTTTTATTTCATCAACATACTTATTCTTCTTTATTACCTTAAAATGAAGGGCAAAACAAAATTTTTCTGTTTGCTGTTTTAATGTAAAAATAAAATGATTTCTTATTTCAACACACTTTTTTCTCTATTACCTTAAAATCAACAGCCTAAAAACTTTTCATGTTTGCTGCTTTTAATGTTAAAATAAAATGCTTTCTTAATACTTGTACAAATTTATGTCTGCTATTTATATGTAAATCAAATGCTTTCTTATTGAAACAAAAATAAAGGGGAACAAAGAATACAAACGAAAAAGATACGTTTCTTCTCTTCAATGCAATGGTGTCTCTGACAGAAAGCATTGTTGTCTCTTCCGAAGCCAATCCAAGAATGTCCTCGGGTTGGAGAAGCCCCGTTTTTATATGGAGTGGCCAATTCGTGAACTGGCGTAAACTGGCGTGAACGATGCGGAAACGATGCGGAATGATGAGGGAACTCGCGTGAACGTGTCGTGAACTTCTCGTGAACTACGCGTGCCAATTCGTGCCATCGCGTGAGCGTCGCGTGAACGTCGCGTGAACGATGCGCAAACTGGAGTGAATTGGTCGTGAACAGTGCGGGAAAAACACCGTGGCACGCACTGGCGCGCATCAATGCGTGCCAGTGCGTGGCAAAAATGCGCGCAAGTGTCAGGCAGGCTTTACTCTAGTCACAAATTTGTTCGATGTGATATAACATCTCAAAGAAATATAACATGAAATCAGTCATTACTTCCTATTATTTTCTTTATTTAGATAATTTCTCTCTCTCTCTCTCTCTCTCTGCCCCCCCTCTCTCTCTCTCTCTCTCTCTCTCTCTCTCTCTCTCTCTCTCTCTCTCTCTCTCTCTCTCTCTCTCTCTCTCTCTTTCAAGTCAGATGGAAAAATACGCAAAAATTAGACAAAGAGGAAACATTCAAATGAGATGCAATTTTCCTCTAATGGTTGCTAACCGGGATATTATTAATAACAATAAGGTAGTATAGTAAATGCGTGACACCTGTAAATTTATTAACCTTCAAGCTGAATAAAGCACAATAGAATATCATCGTTAATCATTCATATGGTAATTCACTTCCACAGAGCAAAGCTTTTATCTTTATCCCTATACTGATCAATACCTCATACCACATGGATATTAAGAAATGATGATATATTGGCATTAAATGTTCAATGATGCATGCGAATTATACTTGATATTGTCTTTTTGTTATTTGAATTCTGCTCAACATATCAAAACATATATTATTCCTTAAGAGGGAACGTTATTTTCCCCCGACTTGCTATATGTTATCTGGAGCATTTAATGCTCTTGTACATTCATCTTTATAATTTTTTTTTGTTTAATGTTTTGTTGAAAAATTAGCAACATACCAAGCTTATTTGTATTTTAGTATATGGCTGGAATGTAATGCATGAAAATACATTGTTTACACAGTGTGGCCATCGAGTTTTCAGAGCTAACAATTTATAAAATGTAACAAGACTTGATCATTGTAAGAGTGATGAATGAAGAACCTTTAACAACCTGAAGCATACGTTATTTTTTTAGTTTTTTAGTGATCTAAGATTCTAATAACATATGAGAGGCAATTATTCCCCCGATTGGAAGCTACCATTAAAAATTGTTCACATGTCTTGAGCAGATACAGTAAATAATTCACGATTTGCTCTTCTAAAAATGGTTCCAAATAGTGCCAATGTGATCCCACCCAAGAATCATACCATATATCATAATTTATATATAGAAAAAATTTAACATTTTTATGCCACTGATTAATTTTGAGGTTTTGAAGGACCCTCACGATTTGTTTTCTATTAAATTCATCAGCATAACCATTTTCAGCCATTATACCGACAATATAGCATCCTGCTTTTCCAATTAGGGTTATAGCTTAGCAAGTAATAATAATAATAATAATAATAATAATAATAATAATAATAATAATAATAATAATAATAATAATAATAATAATAATGGTCGTTTTAAAAAATCTTGTTAATTACAGGAATTATAATTTCATCAACGAAGGCGATCATCTCTTAACTAGTATAACTAGTTTGCAGTTTGGCTTTTGCAAAGTCAAAGGAGCACATGATGCCCTTCTTTTATTTAGCCTTGTTTCCTTTCCTCACTGGGCGGTTATCCCTGTTGGGGCCCCTGGTCTTATAGCATCCTGCTTTTCCAATTAGGGTTGTAGCTTCATCATCATCTCCTCCTACGTCTATTGACGCAAAGGGCCTCGTTTAGATTTCCTCAGTCGTGTCTATGCTGAGCTTTTAAATCAATACTTCTCCATTCGTCATCTCCCACTTCACGCTTCGTAGTACTCAGCCATGTTGGTCTGGGTCTTCCAACTCTTCTAGAGCCTTGTTGAGCCTAGTTGAAAATCTGGTGAGGTAATCTCTCTTAGGAAGGGCGAACAGCATGCCCAAACCATCTCCATCTGCCCCTCAGGGTTGTAGCTTAGCAAGTAATGATAATAAGAGATGGCGTTCCTGAGGAACCGACGTCGATCTGGCTGCAAAGAATGTAATAGGGAGCTTCATGAAATTCTTAAAGCCTTTTTAAAAATCACGTATTTAAAAATCATCTTAAACTTTTGTTTTTATATTTAAAAGAATCTAAAATTTTCATTTATCAAATTTTCTTGAATATTTTCCGAATATCCAAATAATTTTATATCAAATTTTCACCACATAACCTATACAATAAAGAGTAATTCCAAAACTAAATGTAGTCCTGAAGAAGAATCGCGAAGTGATCCTAAACACGTGTTTAACCAAATCATAAATGGAGAAGACTAAATTTATTTTTGCTGTTGTCCTGAAAACTATCTGCAGGAAATTCTGTCCGAAGAGAAACTATCTTCGATTTTTGGACGCCACTAAAACATTGTTTATTCATTGTAAACGTAGATTAACATGTCCGAGTACCATATAGATATACAGTATATATATATATATATATATATATATATATATATATATATATATATATATATATATAAATATATATACATATATATATATATACATATGTATATATATATATATATATATATATATATATATATATGTATATTGTATATATATATATATATATATATACACATATATGTATACATATATGTATATATATATATATATATATATATATATATATATATATATATATATATATACATATATATATGTATATGCATATATATATATATATATATATATATATATATATATATATATATATATATATAGAACTAAGATTGCCATGGCCATAAAGAATAAACCCTTGTTTTTCATTAATGGAATTTCTTTTAATCTTGAAATATAGACGTTCTCCTATTCAAAAATGCAATAAATTGAATTTTCCAAATTCCAAGCCAAAGCTCGCGCTCCCAACAACAGTAGGACATACTTCCTTCAATAATTTTTGTTTATTTAGCGTACTATATTCATCACTTTAAGTATGGTTTAGAAAAATTATTATCTTCAAGACGGTAAAGGCTATTTTTATATTTTTTCCATTTATTACTAAAGGGTACCTGACACTTGCACGCATTCGTGGCACGCACTGGCACGCATTGATGCGCGAACTCGCGTGAACGAGCCGTGAAAATGTCGTGAACAGTGCGGGAACTCGCGTGCCAGAGCGTACCAATGCGTGCCATGCGGGCCCAAAACTTTGAAATGTTTAAAGTTTGTGGCACACATTGGCACGCACTAAATGGCCGTGAACGATGCGCCAACTGGAGTGAACTGGAGTGAACAGTGCGGGAACTGGCGTGAACTGGAGTGAACTGGAGTGAACGATGCGGGAAGTGGCGTGAACTTTATAATGAAGAGAAACAAAAAGGAAACGAAAATATTAATGAAAAGGAAAGAAAAATAAACCTAGTAAATTTTTATATTTGCTGTTTTAATGTGAAAAAAAAATGATATCTTATTTCAAACTATTTCCATAACTTTATAATGAAGAGAAACAAAAAGGAAACGAAAAAATTAATGAAAAGGAAAGAAAAATAAACCTAATAAATTTTTATATTTGCTGTTTTAATGTGAAACAAAATTATATCTTATTTCAAACTATTTCTATAACTTTATAATGAAGAGAAACAAAAAGGAAACGAAAAAATTAATGAAAAGGAAAGAAAAATAAACCTAATAAATTTTCATATTTGCTGTTTTAATGTGAAAAAAAAAATATATCTTATTTCAAACTATTTTTATAACTTTATAATGAAGAGAAACAAAAAGGAAACGAAAAAATTAATGAAAAGGAAAGAAAAATACACCTAATAAATTTTTATATTTGCTGTTTGAATGTAAAAATTAAATGATGTCTTATTTCAAACTATTTCTATAACTTTATAATGAAGAGAAACAAAAAGGAAACGAAAAAAATAATGAAAAGGAAAGAAAAATAAACCTAATAATCGTTTATATTTTCTGTTTGAATGTAAAAATTAAATGATGTCTTATTTCATGCACACACTTATTTTCCTCTATTACCAATCAAGACCCAAAACTTTTGTTTTAAATAAAAATGAACTGAAAAATAAACCCAAGAAAATTTTAAGTTTGCTGTTTGAATGTAAAAATAAAATGATGTTTTATTTCATCAACATACTTATTCTTCTTTATTACCTTAAAATGAAGGGCAAAACAAAATTTTTCTGTTTGCTGTTTTAATGTAAAAATAAAATGATTTCTTATTTCAACACACTTTTTTCTCTATTACCTTAAAATCAACAGCCTAAAAACTTTTCATGTTTGCTGCTTTTAATGTTAAAATAAAATGCTTTCTTAATACTTGTACAAATTTATGTCTGCTATTTATATGTAAATCAAATGCTTTCTTATTGAAACAAAAATAAAGGGGAACAAAGAATACAAACGAAAAAGATACGTTTCTTCTCTTCAATGCAATGGTGTCTCTGACAGAAAGCATTGTTGTCTCTTCCGAAGCCAATCCAAGAATGTCCTCGGGTTGGAGAAGCCCCGTTTTTATATGGAGTGGCCAATTCGTGAACTGGCGTAAACTGGCGTGAACGATGCGGAAACGATGCGGAATGATGAGGGAACTCGCGTGAACGTGTCGTGAACTTCTCGTGAACTACGCGTGCCAATTCGTGCCATCGCGTGAGCGTCGCGTGAACGTCGCGTGAACGATGCGCAAACTGGAGTGAATTGGTCGTGAACAGTGCGGGAAAAACACCGTGGCACGCACTGGCGCGCATCAATGCGTGCCAGTGCGTGGCAAAAATGCGCGCAAGTGTCAGGCAGGCTTTACTCTAGTCACAAATTTGTTCGATGTGATATAACATCTCAAAGAAATATAACATGAAATCAGTCATTACTTCCTATTATTTTCTTTATTTAGATAATTTCTCTCTCTCTCTCTCTCTCTCTGCCCCCCCTCTCTCTCTCTCTCTCTCTCTCTCTCTCTCTCTCTCTCTCTCTCTCTCTCTCTCTCTCTCTCTCTCTCTCTCTCTCTCTCTTTTCAAGTCAGATGGAAAAATACGCAAAAATTAGACAAAGAGGAAACATTCAAATGAGATGCAATTTTCCTCTAATGGTTGCTAACCGGGATATTATTAATAACAATAAGGTAGTATAGTAAATGCGTGACACCTGTAAATTTATTAACCTTCAAGCTGAATAAAGCACAATAGAATATCATCGTTAATCATTCATATGGTAATTCACTTCCACAGAGCAAAGCTTTTATCTTTATCCCTATACTGATCAATACCTCATACCACATGGATATTAAGAAATGATGATATATTGGCATTAAATGTTCAATGATGCATGCGAATTATACTTGATATTGTCTTTTTGTTATTTGAATTCTGCTCAACATATCAAAACATATATTATTCCTTAAGAGGGAACGTTATTTTCCCCCGACTTGCTATATGTTATCTGGAGCATTTAATGCTCTTGTACATTCATCTTTATAATTTTTTTTTGTTTAATGTTTTGTTGAAAAATTAGCAACATACCAAGCTTATTTGTATTTTAGTATATGGCTGGAATGTAATGCATGAAAATACATTGTTTACACAGTGTGGCCATCGAGTTTTCAGAGCTAACAATTTATAAAATGTAACAAGACTTGATCATTGTAAGAGTGATGAATGAAGAACCTTTAACAACCTGAAGCATACGTTATTTTTTTAGTTTTTTAGTGATCTAAGATTCTAATAACATATGAGAGGCAATTATTCCCCCGATTGGAAGCTACCATTAAAAATTGTTCACATGTCTTGAGCAGATACAGTAAATAATTCACGATTTGCTCTTCTAAAAATGGTTCCAAATAGTGCCAATGTGATCCCACCCAAGAATCATACCATATATCATAATTTATATATAGAAAAAATTTAACATTTTTATGCCACTGATTAATTTTGAGGTTTTGAAGGACCCTCACGATTTGTTTTCTATTAAATTCATCAGCATAACCATTTTCAGCCATTATACCGACAATATAGCATCCTGCTTTTCCAATTAGGGTTATAGCTTAGCAAGTAATAATAATAATAATAATAATAATAATAATAATAATAATAATAATAATAATAATAATAATAATAATGGTCGTTTTAAAAAATCTTGTTAATTACAGGAATTATAATTTCATCAACGAAGGCGATCATCTCTTAACTAGTATAACTAGTTTGCAGTTTGGCTTTTGCAAAGTCAAAGGAGCACATGATGCCCTTCTTTTATTTAGCCTTGTTTCCTTTCCTCACTGGGCGGTTATCCCTGTTGGGGCCCCTGGTCTTATAGCATCCTGCTTTTCCAATTAGGGTTGTAGCTTCATCATCATCTCCTCCTACGTCTATTGACGCAAAGGGCCTCGTTTAGATTTCCTCAGTCGTGTCTATGCTGAGCTTTTAAATCAATACTTCTCCATTCGTCATCTCCCACTTCACGCTTCGTAGTACTCAGCCATGTTGGTCTGGGTCTTCCAACTCTTCTAGAGCCTTGTTGAGCCTAGTTGAAAATCTGGTGAGGTAATCTCTCTTAGGAAGGGCGAACAGCATGCCCAAACCATCTCCATCTGCCCCTCAGGGTTGTAGCTTAGCAAGTAATGATAATAAGAGATGGCGTTCCTGAGGAACCGACGTCGATCTGGCTGCAAAGAATGTAATAGGGAGCTTCATGAAATTCTTAAAGCCTTTTTAAAAATCACGTATTTAAAAATCATCTTAAACTTTTGTTTTTATATTTAAAAGAATCTAAAATTTTCATTTATCAAATTTTCTTGAATATTTTCCGAATATCCAAATAATTTTATATCAAATTTTCACCACATAACCTATACAATAAAGAGTAATTCCAAAACTAAATGTAGTCCTGAAGAAGAATCGCGAAGTGATCCTAAACACGTGTTTAACCAAATCATAAATGGAGAAGACTAAATTTATTTTTGCTGTTGTCCTGAAAACTATCTGCAGGAAATTCTGTCCGAAGAGAAACTATCTTCGATTTTTGGACGCCACTAAAACATTGTTTATTCATTGTAAACGTAGATTAACATGTCCGAGTACCATATAGATATACAGTATATATATATATATATATATATATATATATATATATATATATATATATATATATATATATATATATAAATATATATACATATATATATATATACATATGTATATATATATATATATGTATATTGTATATATATATATATATATATATATATATATATATATATATATATACACATATATGTATACATATATGTATATATATATATATATATATATATATATACATATATATATGTATATGCATATATATATATATATATATATATATATATATATATATATATATATATATATATATATATATATATATATATATATATATATAGAACTAAGATTGCCATGGCCATAAAGAATAAACCCTTGTTTTTCATTAATGGAATTTCTTTTAATCTTGAAATATAGACGTTCTCCTATTCAAAAATGCAATAAATTGAATTTTCCAAATTCCAAGCCAAAGCTCGCGCTCCCAACAACAGTAGGACATACTTCCTTCAATAATTTTTGTTTATTTAGCGTACTATATTCATCACTTTAAGTATGGTTTAGAAAAATTATTATCTTCAAGACGGTAAAGGCTATTTTTATATTTTTTCCATTTATTACTAAAGGGTACCTGACACTTGCACGCATTCGTGGCACGCACTGGCACGCATTGATGCGCGAACTCGCGTGAACGAGCCGTGAAAATGTCGTGAACAGTGCGGGAACTCGCGTGCCAGAGCGTACCAATGCGTGCCATGCGGGCCCAAAACTTTGAAATGTTTAAAGTTTGTGGCACACATTGGCACGCACTAAATGGCCGTGAACGATGCGCCAACTGGAGTGAACTGGAGTGAACAGTGCGGGAACTGGCGTGAACTGGAGTGAACTGGAGTGAACGATGCGGGAAGTGGCGTGAACTTTATAATGAAGAGAAACAAAAAGGAAACGAAAATATTAATGAAAAGGAAAGAAAAATAAACCTAGTAAATTTTTATATTTGCTGTTTTAATGTGAAAAAAAAAATGATATCTTATTTCAAACTATTTCCATAACTTTATAATGAAGAGAAACAAAAAGGAAACGAAAAAATTAATGAAAAGGAAAGAAAAATAAACCTAATAAATTTTTATATTTGCTGTTTTAATGTGAAACAAAATTATATCTTATTTCAAACTATTTCTATAACTTTATAATGAAGAGAAACAAAAAGGAAACGAAAAAATTAATGAAAAGGAAAGAAAAATAAACCTAATAAATTTTCATATTTGCTGTTTTAATGTGAAAAAAAAAATATATCTTATTTCAAACTATTTTTATAACTTTATAATGAAGAGAAACAAAAAGGAAACGAAAAAATTAATGAAAAGGAAAGAAAAATACACCTAATAAATTTTTATATTTGCTGTTTGAATGTAAAAATTAAATGATGTCTTATTTCAAACTATTTCTATAACTTTATAA
>NC_090728.1:156125824-156128324 GCF_036898095.1 Palaemon carinicauda | reverse complement strand
GTTATTATTATTATTATTATTATTATTATTATTATTATTATTATTATTATTTTTTTTTTCTTTTGTTAATCAGTCTACACAGATTTGTGGTTTACCTGTATAATGTGGGGTTCCGGGTTGTATCCAGAACCCGTAGGAGTCAATCACTTTCCTCGAAATATGTGCTGTTTCCACTAGGACGCTTTTTTACTCTAGTCCTGGTACTATATCAGCTCCTACTTTCTCAAGGTTGTTTTCCCTAATATTATTGACACCAGTTCTACATGCATATTCCATAGCCTTCTCAATTCAGTTCGCAAGTCCTGGTACTTTTCTATTTTTTTTCTCTCCTCTTATCATCCATTCTTGAGTCCCACAGTACTGTGACACCTATGAGTAATGCACCTTTCGTTGTCTTATCGACCAACGTGTCGTCTGGTCGATGTACTTGTATTACTATGTTCCTCCTTATACTGTAATTCCACAGTAGTTTAGCCTGATAGATTTCTACCACAGCTTGAGGTTGATGATCGCATCATTTGTTTCTGTATTGTATTTTATTTTTTTTTTATACAAACTCCAATGGAGAGCATATGTTGATGCTTAGCAAATGCTGAACAGTCACTGGTGTTATGATTATGTTTATTTTTTCTTTTACCATACGTTTCCTGTACTCTGATCCAATGTTATTTTCGTCTATAGTTCGTTGAATATATTTTTCCATAAGGCCTGGTTTTGTGCTGCCATCATCATCCCCTCAGTTTCCGTCTTAAGTTCCCCTGACCGTAGTCACTGCCGTGTTACCTTACCGGTCAATTCTTGAGTTTGTCTCTGGAATTATCCACGTATTGGTGTTCTTATCAATTCTTCTTGTCTCTTTTGTCTTGATCTCTCCTTATAGACTTCTGGGTCATCACCCTCCTTTATCATATTTTCTTCCCATGTACTCTTTAGCCGTTAGTCTTCACATGGTCCTAAGGTACTGTCCCAGTGCTCTAGTTTCGATGTTGACACAATCTTCTGTACTGATGAATCCTTTTCCTCCTCCACTTCCTGGTATATAGAGCCTGTCAGCATTTGCTCTTGGGTGCAGTGCTTGGTATATTTTATTACATTTCTAGTTTTTCTATCTATGTTGCATAGCTCTGACTTCTTCCACTCCACTATTCCAGCATTACATAATAACTGGCACTGTCCATGTGTTTATAGCCCTCACCATATATCCAGAGTTAGACTTTGACTACGTTATAGCTTTTATTCTTTGTATTTATTCTCTTTTGATTTTTTCCTTAATTTCTCTGTGTTTTATTGTCTTTCCTATTACTCCGAGGTATTTGTATCCTGCTTCTTCTCTATTTCTGACGATATTTCCATCAGGCGGCTTTATCCTTTTAGTATTTATTAATTTTCCTCTCTCTGTTACCTAGGGCACAATTTTCTATTCCAAACTCCATATTGATATCTCCTGATACAATTCTAACTGTCTGGATTAACATGCCTATTCCCCTAGTATCTTTCCCGAACAGCTTGATGTCATCCATGAACATCAGGTGATTTATTTCTTCAGTTGGTACCCAACTTCCAGTCTTTTTCAGCTCTCTTTGTCATGGGGACCACAACCACTACGAACAGTATTGGGAATGATAAGTCCCTGGGAAGATTCCTCTCCTGTTATTATTATTATTGTTATTATTATTATTATTATTATTATTATTATTATTATTGTTGTTGTTGTTGTTGTTGTTGTTGTTGTTGTTGTTGTTGTTATTATTATTATAATTATAATCCAAATTTCAACAATTTAAAAAAAAACACTCAAACATTGAAATTAGTCCAGTAAGATAAATACAAAAAAAAATGGAGTAGAGAATTTTTTTAAACAAGGAACAACAAATTAAAAGCAATAACTAGCAAAGAAAGCTAACATGATTAAAAAATGAAGTAATATCATCAAAATAAATTAAACATAAAATTGCCGAACTGCTAAATATAAAAACTGCACTTGGAATAAATTTCTGTCGTTTCATCGTGTGGTTAGGACGATTCTTCCTCAACTTGGTACAAGAGAGATTAAAAGACCTGGTGTATTGCGTGGTATCGAACCTCCAATAAGAATAGGACAACTTGTTGAAATTAATTTTGTATATAGTGTTGTGTATTGGAAGGTATAAAATGAAAATTTCTTTGAGATAGAAATATCATCAAGCATCAAACACAAAGAAGTTGGAGAGGAGGAACGGAGGGGTTGGGGTTAGTGCCAGAGCAATTATTGCCAAAAAAGACATACGAAGAGTTTCTTGGACATAATTATCCTTTTATATTTTGCCCAAGAGATTTTATCTCTGAAACTTTCTTGGCTTCCATCCAACATTGTAAATACCGATAAGGATTGCTGTAAAGGTAAAATCAAATACCTCTTTTTCTGGAAGAGCTACACAAATATGATCTCAAGATGTTCTCTTTATCTTCCGTTACTTGTTTTCTGTCAGTAGATGGAATTGGTATATCAATTTCTCAAGTA
>NC_090728.1:156115824-156118324 GCF_036898095.1 Palaemon carinicauda | reverse complement strand
CTGAAAAAGAAAAGTCAGAGGAAAAAAATCTCTGCAGAGTGTCCCAAAAGGACTTACATTATACATTTTTACTGACAGAAAACTGACAAAATTGTTCGAAAACTGACTGATGTGAGCTTTGAAAAGATCAAGGAATCAGTGCAGCTCCGCAAAGCTAGTGCTGATGCCAATGTGAGGATGGATGAAATCTATGAAGATGTTCCAGAGACGCTGAATGCAAGTACCCATGGAATACACAGGAAGTGAGATCAAAAGTTTATAAATGTTGGTCATATCAAAAGTAGAAAATGACAACATCCAGTTGAAGATGACGAAGGGCCTTCAACTTCAAATCGAAAGTAAGAATCATCCTCATCAATTTTATTTCCTTCAGAGAGGTGTCAGAGAGTTTCCAACAAAGTGTGTTACAGAATTACTACTGGCTACAAAGCATAAAAATGACTACACATTACTTGGAAAGATTGAAGGCTGTGACTTGCAAGCACGAAAGGCACATTATCATAATTCTTGTCGCAGAGATTACACTCATAAGCAGGAGTGAAATGTTAATAAAGTGCCGGATCAGAGTGCTGTTGAACATTTAACTGCCCATAGCGAAGCATTCTCCTACATCTGTGATTATGTTGAAGAACATATAATCAAGGGGTGCAACCTATAAACTCAAGAATAAGTTGGAGAAGCATTTTAATCACAAGGTTAAATTCTGGGCACCCAAATACCGAAGTGAACTTATATATTCTGATCTCTTACCAGTTGGACAAGCAGTAGAGGCAGCACATGAGATGTCCGCCTCTGAGGAAAAGTTTCTCCAGGAAGCAGCTATGATGCTCAGGCGACAACTGATGGGTGCCAAAAGTAATGCAGCCGTACTGCCATGGCCACCTACAGCAGCGCAGTTGATGTCCATAGAGAACAAACCACCACCAATCCTGATTAACTTTTTGTCGCAGCTTCTATGTGGGAAACCATTTAAAGATATTTCGTCAAAGATAGAGAGAATGGTTGATTCATGTGCTCAAGATGTATGTTATGCTATGAGCCGAGGAGAATGGAAAATGCCTAAACATTTTCTTCTTGGTGGAAAATGCCTAAACATGTTCTTCTTGGAATAACTTTGAGACATATGACAGGGAGTGCTGAGCTCATTACACTGCTGAATCATTTCGGTCACTGTTAGTCATATTCCCAAGTGATGGAGCTAGAAACTCCCATATGTAACCAAATCAACACACAGGAATCCTTAATTCCTGCAGCCATATCATCTTGTATGGATAATGTAGTTCTCCACTTCAGCTGGGACAACTTCGAGCTGTCTGAAGAAACACCATCAGGGGCTGAAACAATACATGTAGCACATGGTATTGTCATTCAGGAGACATCTAGTAGTGCAAGTTTTGACATGAACAGGGAGCAGCCACCTCAGCAGTCAGGGAAGAATAATAAAGACAGGTCAATTCGCTATGAGGATAAAGAACTGCCACCTTGTTTCATGAGTAGGACTCAGCCTAATTTGAGAGTGGAACATGTATATGTGACAATACCAGTTTCATTTCATAAATCCAAGGAAGCAGACTTTGCTTGGACTATTGCTAGATTGTACAAATCTAATGAACAAAGTATTCCTGGTTGGGCTGGATGGTTGTCATTGACTGGAAAAGGTATTTATGTTGAAGCCTGTGCTCAGTCTACAGTTGATTACATGGTGCCAGTACATAGGACAATTACTGATAATGCCATAGTTCAGCACATACTCCGACTATGCCAGCAGACCACAAAGGATGTGCAGCAGGAGGTCACTATCGTAACTTTTGATCTAGCTGTAGTAATGAAAGCTTACTCTATCATGTGGCAAAACCTACGAGAATAAAGTGGTGTTCTTGTAAGGATTGGGGCATTTCATACAATCTGCTCATATCTTGGAGTCATCGAGAAGATGATGTCCGCCACAGGCTTTGAGGACATCATTATTGAGGCTGGTGTATGTGCAAGTGGATCTATTGATTAAATGTTGAGGGGCAAACATTACAACCGTGCAATGAGTTTACAAATTGATGTATATTTTGAGTATAAGGACGAATGCACTCTCATTACAAGTGAGGATGGATTGACTGTTCAGACCATGCAGGTGCAGGACCTATTTTCTTTATAGGAGGAAGCAGATACTCGGATCATTCTGCATTGCATCCATGCTGCCAAATCATTTAGTGCAGAAAAGGTGATTGCAGTCCGTTCACCAGATACTGATGTCTTCCTATTGCTGTTGAAGTTTTCTCAAGATATTGAGCCGTCTGTGTTATTTGATACTGGTGTTTCAAACAAGAGAAGACTAATTGATGTGAGAGTTGTTATTAGCAAACATGGTACAGATTACTGTAAACTCATGTATTCTTTTCATGCTTTCACAGGATGCGATACAACAAGTGCCTTTGTTCGCCGAGGTAAACTTACACCAAAGAAGACACTTGATGCCCATCCTGAATACCAATCAGCATTAATCTCT
>NC_090728.1:156068324-156108324 GCF_036898095.1 Palaemon carinicauda | reverse complement strand
GTATTGTTATGCAATCATTCGACCACGTTATGAGTTGAGAAATATCTAACTGAATTTCTGTTATGAATATGGGATTAAGTTGCTTTTCATATTCACATATGTTCGGCAAGAGTACCCTTCAGAGTTGACTAAATAATGAATTATTACTATTATGTAAATTAAGCATTGTATTTCCAGTTACACATATTCAAAATTATGCTGTCTAATAATACATATATTCATATACTCATACATTTAATGGAGCAATGTACTAAAGTAGATGTTAAATAGTAATAATTATTATTATTTATTTGATAACCATATTTCACATAAATATTGGGTAATAATATTTTCAACAATCTTATATTTTCTGAATCCTAATTAGGTATTAAGCTTGTATCGTGTTTTGCTAGAAATAAGAACTATTGACCTGTTTAAAATAATCCATAAGACCATAAGCAAAAATAGATTTAATTAAGTCAGTTTATTAAATCTATCTGATAAATAAGGAACTCAAGAAAACTTTTGTTGATGGATACGAAGAAAAATTTGTAAGCAGCAAGGCCTTAAATTTTTAATACCGGAGTGACCTATTATTTTTGTTTAACTATATATCCATTGTACAATATATCGTTGACGCTTAAAAAAGTCGAATCCTCTTAAATGAATTTTTTCTGTTAACTGAATTCTCAAAATCCTTGAATGGTGTTCTTTGAAATGGTAATAAATCATAAAGTTATTCAAAATTATGTATGAATTTCTAACATTACAATTTTGAATATACATTGGCAGCCCCAAATTGGTTTAATTTTTCTTAGTATTATATAGGCAAAAGATTACAAAGGATTACAGAAATATTATATCTGTTACAAATAAAATAGGCAATTTAATTTTACCTGCAATGACTACCAATCTAAGAAAATTTCTTAGCGAATATACTTTGTGCACATAACAGTTGGGATTCTTTAACTAAAGAATTTTCAAATCTCTTGTTCTCTTCGTTTATGATCTTGCTAGTGTTTGAATACTCACACAAAATTGTGAGTGGTGTTACACGTATTTTTTTTCTGACATGGATTGACTGTTTGTTTTAAGGATTATCATACCGATATTCTAATTTGAATAACTATTTTTAGTTATTAATCTATTTATAATTTATAACTTACTTCGATTATCATAACAGAACCAACATATTTTTGTGATGTTACTACATATTTCAAAAAATGGAACCCCCGAAAATATTAAAAAGAGTATATAAAAATCACAAGTTTGTGAAAGAGAAATATTTATAAACAAGCTTATTCCTACTATCTATGGCACAGGATATGCGCTATACTCAGAGTAAAGTACAGAATTACTGTTTTCTAAAAATATATGCAAGTATATTTTACATTAATTTGTATGAAGCAAGCCTTTATAACATATAATAGAGATTTTTATACACCTGCAATTTACAAGTCTTGTAAAAAATAGATTTAACAAATTTCAGCTGAAATAAAAAAAAAAAATCTTTACTATTATTTGTTAGTTGCATGGTGACCAAAAATCTAATATTTCTTTCTGCGAAGAGTTATAATTGTTAGGAAAGCATATCTTCTCATAAAGATAAAAGAGGCACGATTTTTATATCAAAATTGTCATTAGGCATATTCCGCTTCATTTTTCTATTCATTCCCTCGCCAACAAAGTTGGAAGGAGGTTATGATTTCAACCATGTTTGTGTGTTTTTAGTGAACAGCTTCCTGGCCACAATTTTAATCATAGAGTAATGAAACTTGCAGGGATCAACTGTTATGTAAAAAAGCTAAAAAAATTTTAATTTGGGAAGGTCATGGTCAAGCAAAATGTCCAATCCACGTAATCAGCTATAAGTTTGGACATCGTTGTCACAGAGTCTTCAAACTTGGCTCATATTTGAGTGTATGAAAATCCACGCCAATTAATACATGTTAAGGGTAAAGGTCAAGGTCGAGTCCAAGGTCAAATTCAAGCAGAAGGTTGAATTCCGGTCATCAACCATATGACCACAATTTCAATCGTAAAGAAGGGAAACTTCCAGGGAGTTTAAACTGTAGCGTAAGGAGCTGGAAATTATTAAATTTTGAAATGTCAAAGGTCAAGGTCAGGGACGAGGAAAATGTCCATATCACGTAATCAGCCATAACTTTGGACATCTTTGTCACAGAGACTTCAAACTTGCTTCATATTTGAGTGTATAAAAATCCACGCAAATTAATACATATTAAAGACAAAGGTTAAGGTCAAGCAAAAGGTCGAGAAATAAGCGGCTGTGGAGAAGGTCTGCACTCTACAGAGTGCCCCTCTAGTTTAAATTGTGTTTGATATCAGGACAATGATTATCACTAACTGCGTATTCCCTTTCCGTTCAACTCTGTGCATCACACAAAAAACAACCATTTCTTTTCAGGATATATGTTATTTATGTCTACATGAATTTCGTATACATATATAAGAAATTTCATCATTATGGAATGTTCCTAAAATTTAAACGTAGTTTATTTCTTGTGTTGAAAAATCTTTCAGGTAATCTTCCCCTGCCTCTAACGTCAGGCTAAAAGTCCAGGGGCTCCAACAGGGAAAAATATACTGACGCAAAGAGCCTCAGTTAGATTTCACCAGTCGTGTATCATCTACTTCAGCCTTCATAGCCATGTAGGCCTGGGTGTTCCAACTCTTGTAGTGGCTTGTGAAGCCAAGTCAAATGTTTGGTGAACTAAATAAATGTGAATTGAAAGGATCGTAGTGGAAGCACCCATCATTGAATTACTTATACAAATGCCGGTTATATATATATATATATATATATATATATATATATATATATATATATATATATATATATATATATATATATATATATATACGTATATATAGTTTTTTTGACGCCACTAAGACATTGTGTATTCTTTATGTATATATTTATACATGTATAAATATATCTATCTATCTATATATATATATATATATATATATGTATATATATATATATATATATATATATATATATATATATATGTATATATATATACATATATATACATATATATACATATATGTATGTGTATATATGTATATATATATATATATATATATATATATATATATATATTTACATATATAGTATATATGTATATATATATATATATATATATATATATACATATATATATATATATATATATATATATATATATATATATATGTATATATACACATATATATATTCTTTCCATACCTACGGATAGAATAATGGTTGGAAGAACACTTCGAGACAGAAAGAGAACAACATGTAAGACAAAGAAACGGAGTTGGGCAGGACATATAATGAGAATGACAAGATATAGATGGACATTAAGAATAACAGAATGGGTCCCAAAAGATTGTAAAAGAAGCAAGGGAATGATGAGTAGACGATGGATAGACGAACTAAGAAAGTTTTCTGATGTGGACCGGCATAGAAATAACACTAACAGACGCAAATGGAAAAGGACATGCCTGAGCCCATTGTTCAGCAGTGGACTAGTAATGGATGATATATATATATATATATATATATATATATATATATATATATATATATATATGTGTGTGTGTGTGTGTGTGTATATATATATATATATTATATATATAATATATATATATATATATATATATATATATGTATTATAAATTTACTTCAGTTCATGAAGTATTAAAACAGTGGGTCACCTTATTAAGGGAGTGAAAGCTTGTTAGTTTTATGTTTCATTGTCTAATTCGCTTGAGAATGAAAATCAGGACAAGATGGGCTGACAATCTTGAGCGAAGGAAATGTAATGTTTAGGATTTACGAGTTGGGGCCACTTACTAAATCCATATTGTTTTCTGCTGCAGCTTGTCCCTATTATTGTGTGGTCTTTGTAATGCATAAGAGATATGAAGGGAATAATTTAATTGATATACCTGAAGCTGATGAAGACTGATGTGCATATGAATGAATTCAGTGTGATTGAAGTCGAAGCTATCCTAAAAAACTAAAGAGATGGAAAGCCCCGGGATGCGATGGAGTAACTGACGAGATGATACTGGCCGAAAATGAAGCGACTCCCAGACTATTTACAAAATTATTTTGTGGAATGTGGTATGAAGAGGCAAAACCTGATGAATGAGAGTTAGGAGTGTTGGTGAAAATAGCAAAAAAAAAGGAGACCTGACCGATTTCAATAATTGCAGAGGCATAACGGTTACGCCAGTTGTTATGAAAATATACAGTATGCTTATTCTAAAGAGACTGGAGAAAAAGTTTGATGAAAAGCTAAGAGATGAAAAAGCAGGATTTAGAAAAGATAGAAGTTGCACTGACCAAATTTTTATTTTGAGACATGTACAACAATGCGTAGAATATAGAAATTCCCTTTTGATTGCATTTGTGGACTATGGAAAAGCCTTTGATAGTGTGCACCGGCCAGTTTTGTGGAGAAGTCCTGTGTTATTATGGAGTTCCTCATAGATATGTAAATTTGATTAAAATCTGTTCATGAGCATACCAAGGGCAAAGTTAATGATATTAGATTCTTATCAAATGAATTTCCAGTGAACCAAGGTGTACTCCAAGGGAATGTGTTGTTTATCCTCCTCAAGGATTTCGTAAAGCATATAACAATCAGAGATGGTGGAGAAGGATTGGACTGGATTGGTGATAAGAATTTAGAAGACCTAGAGTATGCTGATAATACTATCCTTGTTAACAGAACACTACAGGATTTGCAATGCTTGCTTACCAGAATGCATGAAATATCACACGAGGTTGGGCTGAAGATAAATAGAAGCAGGACAGTGATGATGAGTACGGAGTATGCAATTGAAGATGAAATATCATTGGAAGGTGAAAGGATTAATGAGGTAGAATCATTTAAGTATTTAGTAACTTTGATCTCCATTACAGGGTCTTTAGAGTTACAGTTTAGTGAAAGATGGAAAAAAGCAAATCAGACAATGGCTAGGTTAAGTAAAATTTGGAAATCAAATCGCCTAAAATTACATATAAAAATCAGACTATATATCAGTTTAGTGATATCGGTGTTACTCCATGGAAATGAGTCATGGTATGACAATGAAACAATCTCCAATAGATTTAGTAGATTTGAGAACAAAGCCCTCAGAAGGATATTGGGAGTTGAATGGCAGGGCTGGATTAGAAATGTAACTATAAGAGAGAATACTCGAGTGCCATATGTGGATGATATCATGATGAGGGGTAGATGCAGATGGTTTGGGCATGCTCTTCGCACTCCCCAAGAGAGATTAGTTCATCAAACGTTCAGTTGGGCTCCACAAGGCACTAGAAAAGTTGGAAGACCCATTCCTACTTGGCTGAGGACTATGAAGTGCAAGGGCAGTAGATGATGAATGGAGAAGTATTCAATCAAAAGCCTAAGATATAGAAGACTTCCGAAATCTAACCGAGGCCCTTTGCGTCAGAGGGTTTTGGAGGAGATGATGATGATGTAATAGTTCTTCAGCACATTTTTCCTTTTCCTTATGTCCAGTGCATCTTCCTCGTTCAATCCCAATTCACTATTATCTCTATTCACACAGTCAATCCATCGCAATTTTGGTCAACCTAACCTTTTCCCATATCCATCATCTTTCTTATCGGATGGTCTTCCTCTCGTCTCTTTGTATGTCCTTACCATTTCAATCTACTTTCACCATCTACATTTCAGAAATAAAATTTCATAGGATCGGTCTTTAAATGGTCCAATTATATATAAATATGAAATACTGTCTTTATTCTCAGTTGAGGTTTCGTGTGGTCTAATTTATTACCACATTTTATGTGTTTTATGACCTATCTATAACAAGATATATGAGCTTCACTTATTAAAGCTTTTGTTGATGTAATCATGGTATATTAAAAGAAAACTTTTTTTAATCAATAAAATGAGGACAATAAGTTAGCCAATAGCCAGAGTAACATCGGAATGATATCAATCCCTTAAGATAAACACATCATCAGGAATAGAATATATATATATATATATATATATATATATATATATATATATATATATATATATATACAGTATATATTTACATATATATATTAAGGTTCATGTTTCCCCTTTCCACTATTGTTCTATGAATATTTTTCTTTGCAATAGAAATGGAATCAAAGAGAGATATAAAGATGTTGTTGAATGAGAAAACATTCTATAGCACCATATCATAGGATGTCATGCAATGAGCAGTAAAATTCCGGCAATAAAAGATAAGGCAACAAGCAATTAAAAAGAATCTGTTACTGATACATTATTTATTTAATATAGTCATAATGGAACATTCCGCTCTAGATATGCTAAGTAAATTGAAAGATCAGTATTTTGTATTAAACCTCTTGGGAAAGGCGTACTTTTGTGTTTTTTTTTTTAATATTGTCAAAGGAATACTTATCTCTGTTTATTATATTGACCCTAGTGTAAAGTAAAAATAATTAGTTACAGGAAAGTAGTAATAAACTTGGTTATAAGATGATTTCACAGTAAACTATGAATGACAAATATGGCAGTGTTATCGATAGCTGACACCGATGCAGCTTGATGTAGAGCATAATTCCTCCCAATATCTGGTTATTTGATTTCCTGTCGGTGTCGAGAGGAAATACATTCATTCAGACTTGCAGGATTTGAGTTTGCATTTAAATGCACACGGGTGGAAGTCACAGAATTCCAGGAGATAATTATATTCTGATTGG
The DNA here is from genome assembly GCF_036898095.1 of Palaemon carinicauda. Classification (NCBI taxonomy): domain Eukaryota; kingdom Metazoa; phylum Arthropoda; class Malacostraca; order Decapoda; family Palaemonidae; genus Palaemon; species Palaemon carinicauda. The sequence goes on along the minus strand of NC_090728.1, from coordinate 156,101,591 downwards.
GTATCAAGTCTATTTGTTCAGGGAATTTAGTATATTTTATTTTGATTGGTTATTCCTTCTCTTGTAGTTTTTTTATTTCCTTTCCTCAATGTGCTATTTTTCCCGGTTTGAGCCCTCGGGCTTATAGCCTCTTGCGTTTCCAATTAGGGTTATAGCTTAGCTTCTAATATATATATATATATGTATATATATATATATATATATATATATATATATATATATATATATATATATATATATATATATATATACACATATATGTGTGTGTGTCTGTGTGTGTATGTGCGTGTATGTGCGTGTGTACGAGTATGTGTATGTTTTTATATGTATGTATGCATAATGTATATTTGTATTTTTGTTTTACAGTCACAATAACCCATTAATTAATTGGTTTGCTTTTTTTTTGGGGGGGGGGGGGGGGTATTGCAGTCACTGGATCCAACCAAAAGTAAATGCAGAAGTTCTTCATTCCTTAGTGGGATTACATCCATGACAGTAAAATAAATGCACGTACTTACGGGAACAATTATATATTAGGTATACATTTTTTACTACTGTGCAATAGAGTGCGCAATTTTTTCACAAATATTGTTGAAAAATACCATGCTTAGTAAAGGAGAGTGTTTGCTCGATCACATGATTTATAATAAATATGGATGAGGGTGCTTTTATTCAGCAAATTTTTTAAAAATTAACATTCATCAGTCTACAATTTGGAGGGATTCACCAATTTTATAACTTAACTAACATCCTCAATATTGAAAAATTTAAATTGTTTTAAGTCATAAACAATGCCAGAAGCACGAAAATTTACAAATTAATAAATTTCGCTTAAGCATAGTGAGAATTCTTCATGAAACTAATTAGATAGCTAGAAATTTAATGCTATAAATAACTCTCCATTGAATGCAAAGTCATGAATGGCATGAATGAAATTTTTCCATTTGTCGATGAGGTTACATATTCCAAGACTGCCACAAAAGCCACTGCAGAGGCAAAACCCTTAAAATCTTTAAAACTCCCGAAAGTAATTTCCTGGGGATCAAATTTTATGGATTTTCCAATAGGAAACACCTGCCCTATTCATCTCCATGATGGAAACTTCCATGATATATGATATATCGAAACCAGCGATGAGAGAGAGAGAGAGAGAGAGAGAGAGAGAGAGAGAGAGAGAGAGAGAGAGAGAGAGAGAGAGAGAGAGAGATATCTACGTTTTTTTCAGAACTTTAGATACCACACAAACTAAAAATCAATGAGATACACAAAAATAGACTAAAGCACATTTTCCATTTGGAAAATACAGGCTGGACAATTATATAAATCAGACACGAAAATCAAAATCATTCGATGCTTAAATGGTAAATTGTAATTTCAGCACCATCAGTTTTATGACGATTGCATCATTGCATTTTACGAAATAGATGGCGATAGAACAGGGAAATGAAGTTTTACATTTTCTGACTAAGAACTAAAGGTATTATTCTACTCAAACATATATACCGAGTTAATCTTAAAAACGCTTTTCCATTCATTAACAAAAAGTAAAATATGATATATTGGCGTATATGTCGATGCATGCTACCTGGACTAAAGAGACATAATTAAATATATATATATATATATATATATATATATATATATATATATATATATATATATATATATATATAAATATATATATATATATATACATATAAGAAATAACCTAAATGAAGGAAAAGAACATATATAAGATAGCAAAATTAAAGTAGTGTAAACATAACTGGTTAGAAAAGACACTAGGAAAATATTATATTCGAATAGAGAGAGAGAGAGAGAGAGAGAGAGAGAGAGAGAGAGAGAGAGAGAGAGAGAGAGAGAGAGATCAAAGAATATTTTTAATTTATTATTATTCTCATTATTATTTAATTAGAATTAATTTCTAAAAATCTTAGCTTTATTGGAACTATTCATTTTGAATTTAAAAACCTAAATATTTTATTGTCAAATGTTGTAATTAGCATTATTTATTCAAATATTTCTATAACTCAGACGATAAAAAGTGAGGTCTAAATCATATCAATTTCATATACAAAATGATAGCTATGCATGTTTAATTCCACATTGGTAAATAGATTTGCTAATCATAAATTATTCGTAAAGATATATGTTTTTGTCACATTTACTGAGGTATTCTCTCTCTCTCTCTCTCTCTCTCTCTCTCTCTCTCTGGTGGATATGCGAGGTGCCTCACACTGAGGGACCTGGGGGAACCCAAACAAAAAATAAGGCAATAAGGGTAAGGCTCTCTCTCTCTCTCTCTCTCTCTCTCTCTCTCTCTCTCTCTCTCTCTCTCTCTCTCTCTCTCTCTCTCTCCTAAAAGCAATTATATTGCTTCATAGATCTACACTAAATGGCTAAACAAGGTCACTTCAATTATCCAAAAGCAATCCTCCCTTTTTTTTAAATTCCCTACAGTTTCGTACGTATTGTATACTTTTACTTGTCGAATCCCGACATATATTGATATCAAAAGATCAAGCACTACTAAATACTTTAATTACAAATACGTAGGTACCGGGCATAAAAAATAGTTATATAATCTCTTCTTCAGAGAGGATTACTTATATAGATCTAATTAGGTCTCTTTAGTCTCATAGCGTGTTAGCCACTGGTCGAAAAACGCTAATAGGTGATTAGAGACAGGAGACTAAATTTCTCTCGGACGATACTTGAGCTCAACAACTTGAATCCGCTTGGTTCGAGACCTTCTTATCACTTTTAATATATATATATATATATATATATATATATATATATATATATATATATCATCATCATCATCATCATCATCTCCTCTCACGCATGTTGATGAAAAGGGCCTCAGTTAGATTTTCCCAGTCATCTCTATCTTGAGCTTTTAAATCAATACTTCTCCATTCTTCATCTCCTACTTAACGCTTCATAGTCCTCAGTCATGTAAGCCTGGTTCTTCCAACTCTTCTAGTGCCTTGTGGAACCTAGTTGAAAGTTTGTTGGACTAATCTCTCTTGGGAAGTGCAAAGAGCATGCCCAAACCATCTCCTTCTACCCCTCACCATGATCTCATCCACATATGGAACTCGGGTAATCTCTCTTTTAATATCATTTCTAATCCTGTCCTGCCATTTAACTCCCAATGTTCTTTTAAAGGCTTTGTTCCTGAATATACAAAATATGTTGGATATTGTTTCAGTGTCATACCACGACCCATGTCCATACAGTAACACCTATCTCACTAAACTGATATATAGCCTGGTTTATTTTATGTAATTTCTTGCGATTTCATTTCCAAATGTTACTTAACCTAGACCAGGGATGGGGAACCCGCAACCTTAAGGCCACATATGGCCTTCTGGACCATCAAGTGCCGCCTTCTACGGCCTTTGATATATATACAGTATGTGTAGTATATTTCTGCTTTGACACTGAATATTGTGTGTTTGAAATAATTTTACTGTATGTACACACATACAAATATGTACACACACACAATAGGAAAGTTGTGTTCAGTGATGCACCTCCCAGAGAATGGAAGCAATTTTTCCTTGAATTCAATGAATCTTAACTTAATACAGCATTAATTATTCTATGAACAATTCTTACACCATGGCCACTCCTTCAATTGATAGCTTTGTCAGCCTCTTATCCTTGTAACCACTAATATAAATTAATGTAGAAAGATTTAGTTTTCTCTCAGTTGGTATAAGAAATCGTTCAAAAAACTCAAAATCAGTTGATCAATCCTTTCATCAGAATATTACAGTTAGGAAGTGAAGAAAATAAAAACATTACCATATATTATATGCATGATTTATCCATATCTTTGTATGTAGAGCATTGAGCACTCTCGGCCTTTCGATTATCGGGAATCGGTTGACCTGTCATGTGGAGAATCCTAGTTTTTGGTTTTCTAAATACGTAAAGGGATGAGATAAGTTCAGACTTCCCCCCTAGAGGTTCTTCAAGGTAGTTATAAAGTTGATATATATATATATATATATATATATATATATATATATATATATATAGATATAGATATATATATATATATATATATATATATATATATATATACATATACATATACATATATATATATATGCAACAGTTCCTCCTTTACTTAAACCAGATGGCTCTGTCACTCTCTGTTCAAAGCAAAAGAAAACCCTTTTGACTGATGTTTTTGACAGTAAACAGAGTAATGAAAAACTTGAACTTACCCATTCCTGCTTTCCTGAGGCTAAACTAACTAGTTATCTTTTCAATCTCGTGAAATTAAAGCACTTTTGATGGACCTTGATGCTTGTGGAGGTGTAGACCCAAATGGTATTTTTCCTTTGTTTTTTATAAAGGCTGCAGATATCTTAGCTCCAAAGTTATCTGTTATTTTGTGCAAGTTAGCAAGAAGAGGAGCTTTTAGCACTTGTTGGAGAATTAGTAATGTTACTTCACTATATAAATGTATTTGTGGTAGCTCAAGTCCGACAGATTACCGCCCAATTTCCATAACTCCCATATTATCTAAAGTTTTTTAACGTCTTTTGCAAAAAACGTCTTGATAGGTTTGTTGAAGGTAATCATCTGTTCCGTAGTTTGCAATTTGGTTTTCGTAAAGGCCAATGCTGTACAGAAATCCCTTGATTGTGGTCAGGAACTTCGTATGATTGGCTTTGATTTTAGTGCTGCCTTTGACCATGTTAATCATGAGGCCTCGTTTTCAAACTTAAACAGTAGGGAGTGGGAGTGTCGTTTCTTAGCATCCTTATTGAATTTTTAAGTAATAGATCGCAAAGAGTTTTTGTTGATGGACACCATAGTGAGTGTAGGAGTGTGATATTTGGTGTTCCTCAAGGTAGTGTGCTTGGCCCTTTACTTTTCATACTATATACACATGGCATGTGCTGTGGTCTAGAAAACAAGCTTGTTACATATGCATATGATGCTATTCTCATTAGATCAATTCCATTTCCTGAATGTAGATCTGGGGTTGCTAAATCCTTTAATAGAGATCTAGCTAAAATTAGTGCATGGTGCAAATTATGGGGTATGAAGTTGAATCCTAACAAAACTCAAAGTATTATTGTAAGTGGGCCAAGGACCCTGGCTCCTCAACATCCTATTCTCAGGATTGATAATGTTTCTTTAACTTTGTATGATTCTTTCAAAATTTTAGGTTTGATTCTCGGCAGCAAATTTACTTTTGAGAAACACATTAGGTCTGTGTCTTCTTCAATTGCACAAAAAAATTGCTTATTGAGAAAGTCTTTCAAGATTTTCGGTGATCAATCTATTCTGAAGAAGTGTTTTAATTCTTTCACTTTACCTTGTTTCGAATATTGTTATTCTGTTTGGTATTCAGCTGCTGATTCTTATCTTAATTTGTTGGGCAAGAACTTACGGTCTATTAAATTTCTTATTCCTGATCTAGATACTAATCTCTGGCACCGTCGTTCAATTAGTTCATTATCCATGTTGCATAAGATTTTTTATAATTCTGACCATCCTTTGCATTCAGATCTTCCCGGATAGTCCCATCCTGTTCGTAATACTAGGTATGCAGTTGATTCTAATAGTTCTCCATCATGAGGCTCAATACCACACAGTATTTTAGAAGTTTTATTCCAGCTGTGACCAAGTTGTGGTATGATCTTCCTAAAAGGGTAGTTGAATCAGTAGAACTTCAAAAGTTTAAACTCGCAGCAAATGTTTTTGTGTTGAAGAGGCTTACATATGTCCTTTTATAGTTTATATATCAAATATCTGTTTTAATGTAAATTTTTCAAAAATATTTTATTTTAATCTTTCATTACTTCCTATATCGTTTTACTGGCCACACAGTACTACATTGGAACCTTCTCTCTGGTTACGGTTCACTTTCCGTTTGTCTACACATACACCGAAGAGTCTAACCTACTTTCTACTGATTCTCCTCCGTCCTCATACACATGACAACACTGAGATTACCAAACAATTCTTTTTCACCCAAGGGGTTAACAACAAAGCTGTAATTGTTCAGTGCTTTTTAAATCTTTTATTTATTTCCTTATTTCCTTTCTTCACTGGACTATTTTTCCCTGTTGGACCCCATAGGCTTATAACATCGTGTTTTTCCAACTAGGGTTGTAGCTTAGCTAGTAATATGTATATTCTTTTTCTTCTTCTGCTTTGTCTACATCTTTTCCCACTTTTATGTGGGGTCGATGTTTCTGGTCAGCTTTCTCCATCTACCTCTGTCCCACACCTCATCACTGGTTAATCCCTTTGATCGAAGGTCATCCTTGATTAAGGCCTCCCACCTTCGCTTTGGTCTCCCTCTTCCTCTCGTTCCCTGTATATATATATATATATATATATATATATATATATATATATATATATATATATATATATATATATATATAGGTGTGTGTGTGTGCGTATGTATGTACGTATGTATGTGTATATATATATATATATATATATATATATATATATATATATACATATGTGTATATATATACACACACCTATGTCATCATCATCATCAGCCGTTATTCGTTCACTGCTGGACAAAGGCGTCAGACATGTCCTTCCACTCATATCTGTTCATGGTCTTTCTTTGCCAGTCTATACCCACAAATTTTCTTAGCTCATCAATCCATCATCTTCTCCTTTCCCTGCTTTATTTGAAATCTTTAGTGACCTATTATGTTATTCTTAATGCCCATCTATTATCTGTTATTTACATTAGATGTTCTGCTTATGTCCATTTTTCAGAGAAAGTTTCATTGTACTTCTCAATCCTATGCTTATTCTTCTATTGATTCGGTCTCTTGTCGTGGAGAAATACTTACTTTCTGTCTTAAGTATGAATACTTATTAACAATCTCTAGTTTCGTCTATAACCCCTATTTTTTTTTTTTTCATTAAACATCATTTTAGATTTACTCGTATTTAATTCCAGTCCAACATTTCTGCTTTCTCTATTGAGATTTTCTATCATCTCTCGTAATTCTTCCCATGATTTACGAAACAGAACTATGTCATCTGCAAATCTGAAGTTGTTAAGGTGTCCCCCTAATTGTTAATTCCTTCATTTTCCCGATCTAAATTTTTAAACTCTCTTCTTGGCATGACGTAAATAACTGTCTAACTCTTTTCTTAATCGAATTTTTATGACTCCTCGTGTAGTTTTAGAATTGCTGTACTTCCTATTTAGATATTGTCACGTGTTCTAACAAAGCTTCATATGTTCTTTGTCTTTGAAGTACTTTCATTACTGATGAAGTTTTGACAGAATCAAAATATATATTATAGTCCATAAAAGCCATATATAGCGGTATGTAATATTCTGCGGATTTTTCCATTTGCTGGTTAATTGCATGGATATGGTTAGTTGTTGAATGGCCACTTCTAAATCCTGCTTGCTCACTTAATTGATTAAAGTCTAGCTGTCTTTCTTTTCGGTTAATAAGATCTTTTAATATATCATATATTACTGAGAGTAAACTTATTGGGCAGTAATTTTTTGGGACTCTTGTTTCTACCTTTTTGTGAATTAGCCTAAGGATGAAGCTTTCCTTCTTCGATTATTAAATCAATTGTTAGGCAAATCTTCTCTTGTTGCTCTGCTTCTTCATGGCTTTTAATACTTTTTTTTTTTTTACTTCTATTACGTTTGGTATTGGCTTAGGTATCTCATTATCTCTTAGGAAAGTTATTTCGTATATCACTATGTTATAATATTGTATAGAAATATTTATCTTTATAATCTAATCTTTTTTGTTCATATTTTTTATTTTCATCAATTAAAGCAAACTTCTGTTTGCTGTCTGTTCTCTGTTCTGTTTTTTTTTCTATATATATATATATATATATATATATATATATATATATATGTGTATATATATATATGTATATATATATATATATATATATATATATATATATATATATATATATATATATATATATATATATATATATAAACCACTAAATGAAAAGCAAAATATACACTAACCCGGTTAGAACGTTTTCAAGAGAACTAGTTGATACCAGTAGAGATTTACAGTTATAATCTTGTTACAAATATTACTATCGTACCAACTTCCTTTTCGATAAGTTCTGACAAGCTCTTTATTTTTTATCACTTGGAATGAATTCCTGGTGGAAATGAACTCCAGTTATTCCAGTTCATTTTGATGTAATTTTGAGCTAATTTCAACATGAACCATATTCCTAATCTTTTATGCATTGACTATAAGGATTAACAGAGGCAGATTAAAATTTCTCTGCATATTAAAAACAATAAATGTTTCGCAACCAACTTTGGAAGTTGTAATAGCTAAAAGTCTTGTGTTGTTTTTAAAACATTTTAGTTTTGGGATATTTTGGACAATTATTATGAAGTAACACACTTCTGAGAAAACATGCTAAAAGTTGATAGTAAATGCCCTCATTTGTCATTTGTTTTGTCAGTGTTTCACATACGCCTTTAGCACATTTGCTAAACTTATTCAATCTGCAATTAGAGAGATGAGTTGAGTCTTAATCTGACTGCTTCAGAGTTGCTTCACCTTTTAGTAAGAAAGTGTTTCCTTTGGTTAACGCAAAACAGTTGAAGAAACAGATCTAAAAACAAAGCACATTATAAAATGGATAAATATCTGCTTTATCAGTTAAAGTAACTATAACATTTTTATACTGTATATAAAGTATACAATTTGCACAAATGATTTATACTGATTTGAAGACCATTGTTGGTATTTGTTTAAATGTAATTATTATAGATATTGGCAGCGACAAAAATGTGTGATGCATAGTATTTACCATCATAAATCATTCAACATGTGTTAGTGAAACTTTATTTAAAAGAAAAAAAAAACATTTGATATTTTATTTTGTTCCCTAGCCTACAGCTTTTAAAGGCCGTAGAAAAACTCTAGTCCCAAAGAAGATTTACTACTTCTCTCCGGGTAATTAAGGGAGATATATGACCCAAAGATGTATCAGTAGTTTAGAACTTTACCCCCATTCTTTCTGTAGTTAATAAGTTATAAGCGTAGTAAGAATTATGATATTAATATTAAATAACCAGTTATTTTATGAAAGCCAAAAAAAAAGTTATAGCCACTTTGTCTAGCAGATTCCCTAAGAAATATTATGAAAGTTGGAGTAGGATCATGTTGTAACTTAATCTTTGAAAATTATATGAATAATGATGAGCAATAAATATTCGACATTTCTTGTATGATAATAATCACTTCATTTCATGAAAAAAATATTTACCATTGATTTTAAGGGAACATTTTCGTTTTGTCACATAAAGTAAAAATTATTAACTATAATTTGAATAAATTAGTTCACGTTGAAATATTTTTCTCCACTGATAATGGCCAACGTTACATAAATTTTAATTCTGTAGCCACTACCTCTTTCTAGGAATAAGGGAAAAGTTTTGCGATTGAAATATATATATATATATATATATATATATATATATATATATATATATATATATATATATATATATATATGACGATCTATCGCTGAGGCATGCGATGTATATATGTCACTATGCTGGAGGAAGGATCAGAAAAACGAAATTTTTGGACAAGCGCTTTCGTATTTTCATACCCCTTCAGGTCCAATTGATACAGAAAGTTATGAACAGGATCAAAGTCACCTCTGCGACAGCAGTAAAAAAAAAAATACAATAACATAAAAATTAGTAAACTACTAGTTTAAAAATTATAGCTAGTTTAAAAATCAGTGAGTTTAAAAATTACAGCTAGTTTAAAAATGACAATTGTTGTTTATATGTAGTTCATCTAGTTTATACATTCCTGGGCTATTGTTGATCAATTCTACACGGTTTTCCTTTATGATACATGATTCTATGATATTGCGTTTTGTTATGTCCTTACAATATGAAATTTCTTTTGTCCCTTTCCAATTAATGGTGTGATTACAGTTATTCATATGCTGAAACAAACTACTTGTTTGGTTTCCTGTTCGAACATTACATCTGTGTTGTTTAGCTCTTTTAACGATGACATGCCCTCATTTCTCAAAATAAGAATATTTCTAAAGTCCCTCCTATACACAGCTATACCAAGAAGACATAAAAGTCAGTCGATTCCTAATTAATATTCTTACAGCATTACTGCTTGTGAGGAAATTTATATTTGTGCACGAAAATAAATGAATAGAAAGTTAATTGATGCGTATGTTTTCATTATATTTATTCTAAGTATTGCTGCCAAGCATGCAGGGATGGTATTATATTGCAAAACGTTTCATATAAAATTTGTAATAGATGATGATGATGTACAAGACATTTCATATTTTCACATGGCGACAGGAAAGACTAGTAATTATTAAGAATTTGGTATTTTCAATTGCCCTACTCTTGGTACCATCAAACTGTCTTTCCTGCCGTCCAGTCTTTAAAGATGGATAGTTTGCTAACTCCTCCTCCTTCCATATGCTTTACTCGAGCGAAAACGCCGACGAGGAGGCAGGCAGCCCGGCCGTCCGACAGTGTCAGAGACAGAGACACAGAGACCTCACTCACCTGGAAAGGTTTCCACATTTTTTTTTTTGTCCGACATGCCTTTCTTAGGCTAAAGGCTATTATTGGGATCCCTGGTCTACGTCACCCTCTTGTGAAAATCTGCCAAAATCCATCTGCAACGCCTTTGTGCATGGTTCGACAATGGTGAGTACCAAGAATATATAGGGCTTATTTTTAAGGTTATCATTGCGAACTCTCATTGCCTTGTGTTGCCTATTTCAAGTTTTTCCTGTCTGTCATTTTTAACCTTATGAAGATTAGTAATAGATTTTTGTGGTCAATGTTTTATATATCGTATTCTCTTGTCCTTTCAGGTGATTTAGCTCTCGGACTTGTAACTCTAGCTTATCTATAAATTCACGTTCTTAACACTTGGGTAAGAGAATCTTCAAATACATTGTTTCGAATGGTTATATTTATGACGAATTGTCTCCCATATTACGACCGAGCAAATTTATATTAGGTTTACCGTTCATTTCAGGATGGTGTTCGGTTTCGATGTATCGGCCCTTTTATTTCCTTCCTGATACTAATGTAAACCTCAGTTGCTCAATTGTAAGGTAATTTTAAGTGGGTTATTATTCCGATGGGTATATTCTTCTATATAAATGACCATGACTTTTAGATACTAATCTTCTGAATATATCTTTACAGACAGCGAGCGAAGCAGAACGAAGGAAACGCCCTACGATTTACGTGAATTGCCTTGTTCTCCAATCAACTGTTTGTAACTCCGTTATCAACAGTTTGTAACTCCGTTACTACGTTATTTTAAAGGCTTATTTATGTAATAAATATCATATTTAATTACATTTTTCCTTCCAACCTTTATTTCAAACCACAGAATTTTATGGTGTTCTGCTTATGGCGCCCAACGTGGGGCAACACAATGAAAGGTGCTTAATGATGGTGCAGATGATCCAGTAGAGAATTGACCACGACCGGGGCTCCCAGTAGTCTCATATTTCTATTTGCAGGACTTTGACATTTTCCTTTCCAGGATATTAACATTTCATTTAAATAAATATATTTTTCCTTTTCAGAAAGTTAACATTTTATTATTTTGCATTTGTTATACGTTTGTTATAATGACATTTTCCTTTCCAGGATATTAACATTTCATTTAAATAAATATATTTTTCCTTTTCAGAAAGTTAACATTTTATTTCTTTGCATTTGTTATACTTTTGTTATAATGGCTAACTTACAGGTACTGATTGGACAACGAAAAGTCATTCGGAGAAAAGTCACCGAACAATTCAATAGGTCTGACACCTATTCTGCCCTTACACAAGAAGAAAAGTTAGCTATTAAAGGTCTTCTTGTTAATTATAGAAACAAGCTGTCAGAGCTAGATGATCATATCCTCTTGAAGAAATTTCCTGACGTATCTGATGAAGCAGAGTTAGAGCCAGAATTAACAAGTTGCCAGGATTATTTAGATAAAATTGAGTATTGTTTACCATTACTTGAGATTTCCAGGGGTAATAGTGGTTCTAATATTCCCGACGTGGCCCGCAGTTTACTGAAACAGCCAACAGCTCCTCTTCCTAAGTTTACAAGTAAAGAAGGAGAAGATTTATTGAAATTTATAGCAGAGTTTGAGGCTACAACTAATGTATTTCAGTATCCTGATAGAGATTTACTTTTATTGCTGAAGCAACAGATAGACGGTCGAGCAAAGACTTTATTTTGTTCTCTGGAAGCTGACAAACAGCGTTATGTAGATGCCAAAGAATTATTGATTTCCGCCTTTGCTTCTAAGGAGGTTTGTAAAATCAATGCAATTAGGAAAATTACGGAGTTAAGTCTAAGAGAGGGTGATGACCCCTTCACATTTATTTCCATCCTCCGATCAGTATGTGAAGCAGTCAAGACTTTAACATTGGAGCGGATGAATTTGTCAGATATTTTGCTTGGCATGGCCTAAATGGTCGTTTTCAGCGTCATCTTATTAATATTACAGGGAAGACTCATCCTTCCTTAAATGACATTTCACATTTCTTTGCAGCTTGCGAAAGGTACGAAAGTGACGGGAAAGGTGTTGAAAGCTTGAAATGTAAAGCTTCACGTGTCAAAACATTAACACTCCCTCTTCGTAAAGAGAGAACTACCAGCATGGCTGCGGAAGCAGTAACATATGATAAAGACAGGTCTTCGCCTCAATGTTCCTTGTGTTCTACGGTTGGAAATGCTGATAAATTTCATTTTATTCATAAGTGCCCTAATTTTCTTTCTCCTACAGATAAAGTGCATATTTTAAAATCTAAAAATGGATGTGTAAAATGCGGCCAGTTTAATCATGTTTCCGGTAAGTGTCGTTTTAAATTCAAGAGACGCTGTTCAAATTGTAACAGCTGGCATATGACTTACCTGTGTGATAGGAGTCTGTCACCAGGCAATAACTCTAATAATATTAATAACTGCAAATCCAAGGTGGAAACTTCTCCTCAAATAAGCAGCGGTGTTGCCGTCCTTCCTACTTGTCATGGTGATTCTATTTTACCCACCTTTTCATTTAAAGTTGGGGGAACTGTTTACAGAGGACTGAAGGACAGTGGTTCACAGAGCACGTTTGTCACTAAGAAATTGGTGGAGGAGAATAATCTTAAAATCATTAACTCTAAAGTAAAGCTAACAGTTAATGGGTTTAATGGTAACAAGGAGTATTTTACTGAAATTGTTGAAGTTCCTGTTACGATCGGAGATAAATCCTTTATAATTTATTGCTTGGTTGTACCAAACATTAATGTAGCATTGAAATTACCTCTGCTTGGTAGATTAGTTGATAAATTTCAGGCACAAGGTGTTAAATTAGCTGATCAATTCCTTAATAAATTTTCTCATGAAATTGATAATGTTCAGCTCATTTTAGGTACAGACTTCGCTTATTGTATTGCAGGTACAGATACAGTTTTTGGAGGAATAAATTCATCGATGTATACCGAGTGTCATGCAGGTATTTTGCTGTCTGGTAGCATTGATTTAATGATTAAGAATATTGACAATTTAGCTGATACGAGAGTGCAAACATCGGTTGTTAGTAACCCATTTGAGTATAGTTCTTCTATTCATATCCAGAGTAGTTCCTTTTTGCTGAACTCTAAAGTTGATATTTTTGTCGATGATGACGTTAATAATAACTTTGAGGTAAACTGTTCATTTTCTGTAATAAATGAAAGAGGTATGCTTATGGAGAAACCACTGCAACAGGCCACTGATCAACTTCTAGAGTCTGAATGTAATTATTATTTAAATTACGATCAGAATTTCTACAATGATGAAAGTATTGAACTTAACAACCAGTTGCAAACTTCTTGCTTTTTTTCAGGACCAAATTTAAGTATAAATGAAGTTCCAGAATTGTCAACTACCATACCAGCATTTGAGATGCCCACTGAGGTTCAAGCAACTCCTTCCACAGCTCAGGTTATTGAAGTTGCTAACAATCTTATTGATATTAATAATTATTCCAATTTCAGGAAACTTGTATTGATTTTTCGCAGAATTTTCATAGTGGTGCACAAGTGGAAGCTGAAAGCGAAAATTGCTTGCTCACCAGTCGCTAATTACTTTGCCCAGGCTATAAATTACTTGTTAAACAATGAACAAAGGAAGCATTATCCTGAGGTATATTCTTACCTACAGCATGGTCTTAATTCCAGAAAAGACATTCCTCCTATTATAACGCAACTTAATGTATTTTTAGATTCACAGGGTCTTCTGAGAGTTAAGAGTAAATTCAAAAAATGGAATTATGGCTTAAGTGGAAATTACCCTTTATTATTGCACCCAGACAGTCATTTGACCAAACTAATTATTTGGGATGCACACCTCAAATTATTACATTCAGGATGTTATTCTGTATTAACAGAGCTCAGAAAGCATTATTACATCCCTAAACATTTCTCAGTTGTGAAAAAGGCTCTTAAACAGTGTGTTCATTGTCGTAGGTTTAATAATCGTTACATAAGGTTAAATCAGAACTTTTACAGAGACTTCAGAGCAGATCCTCCTACGGTTCCTTTTTCTAACATATTTATGGATTATCTAGGACCCTTCAATACGAAGGATGGAAAAGAGACCCGTAAGGTTTGGTTACTATGTATCACCTGTACTTGGTCTAGGGCAGTTAACCTCAAAATTTGCAGGAGTTTGAATGTTGCAGAATTTTTAAGAGCATTTCAGCTACACTGCTTTGAGTACGGGATTCCTCAACTTTGTATTAGTGATCTTGGGACTCAGTTGGTGGCAGGAGGTAATGCCATAACTTCCTTCATTAGTGACCCTCAGACGCAATTATATTTTGAGGAAAATAATGTAAAACCCCTCTCCTTTCAGCAATATTTCAAAGGCTGCAGTGAATTGGGATCATTAGTAGAAGTCTGTGTAAAAATGGTCAAAAGATTAATGTTTGGAGCAATTAAGAATTTTATATTGACGTATGTAGACTTTGAATTTCTTGTCTGTAATATTGTGCATCTCATTAATCGACGACCTATAGCCTTCAAAGAAGCTGTTCGTGCTGAGACTGACAGTGTGCCCGAACCAATAACGCCGGAACAGCTCGTGCGAGGCTATGAATTGACTTCTCTAAACCTTATCCCTAATCTTCAACCTCTTTCAGTTGAAGATCCAGAATTTGACCCTGATAATCAAGCTATTTCTCAGAATTACGTAAAGTTGTGTAAAATTAGGCAGACTTTAATAGAGACCTATCATAATGAATTTCTAGGTACTCTGATTCAGCAAGCAGTTGACAGGAAGGGGCGGTATCGACCCGTTACTCATAAATTACTGAAGGTTGGCGATGTTGTATTAATTAAGGAGGAACATACCAAAAGGAATTATTATCCTCTAGGCATAATTTTGGAAGTTTTTAAGAATGATTTGGGTGAAGTTACCCATGCTGTTATTAAGAAGGGAAAAACAGGCCAGACATCAAGGTTGCATGTAAATAATATTATTCCAATACTAGAAAACACAGGAAGTACCAATTCAGCTACTCCTGATGTTTGTAATTCTGTTACTTCGTCCTTAAGGCCCAAAAGAAAGGCTGCTATATTAAGCCAAGAAAGGACAAGACAGATGCTTTAATCTTTATTCAGTATTTGTATTTTCTTGTATTTAATTTAATTATTTTTACATTTCTTAAATGTATTTTTTCTTACAATTGTCCTGTTATATATGTTTCAGGATGGAATTTTTTCATTTCTGAAAAAATCCCATCTTCGCCCCTGGACTGTACAAGACATTTCATATTTTCACATGGCGACAGGAAAGACTAGTAATTATTAAGAATTTGGTATTTTCAATTGCCCTACTCTTGGTACCATCAAACTGTCTTTCCTGCCGTCCAGTCTTTAAAGATGGATAGTTTGCTAACTCCTCCTCCTTCCATATGCTTTACTCGAGCGAAAACGCCGACGAGGAGGCAGGCAGCCCGGCCGTCCGACAGTGTCAGAGACAGAGACACAGAGACCTCACTCACCTGGAAAGGTTTCCACATTTTTTTTTTTTGTCCGACATGCCTTTCTTAGGCTAAAGGCTATTATTGGGATCCCTGGTCTACGTCACCCTCTTGTGAAAATCTGCCAAAATCCATCTGCAACGCCTTTGTGCATGGTTCGACAATGGTGAGTACCAAGAATATATAGGGCTTATTTTTAAGGTTATCATTGCGAACTCTCATTGCCTTGTGTTGCCTATTTCAAGTTTTTCCTGTCTGTCATTTTTAACCTTATGAAGATTAGTAATAGATTTTTGTGGTCAATGTTTTATATATCGTATTCTCTTGTCCTTTCAGGTGATTTAGCTCTCGGACTAGTAACTCTAGCTTATTTATAAATTCACGTTCTTAACACTTGGGTAAGAGAATCTTCAAATAAATTGTTTCGAATGGTTATATTTATGACGAATTGTCTCCCATATTACGACCGAGCAAATTTATATTAGGTTTACCGTTCATTTCAGGATGGTGTTCGGTTTCGATGTATCGGCCCTTTTATTTCCTTCCTGATACTAATGTAAACCTCAGTTGCTCAATTGTAAGGTAATTTTAAGTGGGTTATTATTCCGATGGGTATATTCTTCTATATAAATGACCATGACTTTTAGATACTAATCTTCCTGAATATATCTTTACAGACAGCGAGCGAAGCAGAACGAAGGAAACGCCCTACGATTTACGTGAATTGCCTTGTTCTCCAATCAACTGTTTGTAACTCAGTTATCAACAGTTTGTAACTCCGTTACTACGTTATTTTAAAGGCTTATTTATGTAATAAATATCATATTTAATTACGTTTTTCCTTCCAACCTTTATTTCAAACCACAGAATTTTATGGTGTTCTGCTTAGATGATATTGTTATCACTATGTTGCTATGAATGTGTTAAATAGAGAAAGTAATTAGTATGGAAATGAAGCTAACTTACAAGTAAATCACTATTCATACCATACACACACACACACATATATATATATATATATATATATATGTATATATATATATTTGGATATATTTAAGTATATATATATATATATATATATATATATATACATGTTTGTGTTTATATACAGTACATACATACATATATATATATATATATATATATATATATATATATATATATATATATACATGTTTGTGTTTATATACAGTACATACATACATATATATATATATATATATATATATATATATATATATATATATATATATACATGTTTGTGTTTATATACAGTTCATATATATATATATATATATATATATATATATATATATATATATATATATATATATATGTATATATATATATATATGCTTATATATATGTATGTGTATATATACATATGTATATGTATATATATACATTTGTATATATATATATATAATATATATATATATATATATATCAAATAAGCCATATATATTAATACATTAAAGTCTGGATTCTCTTAACGACCTCGGGATTAGAGCCCCAGGTGAAATCACTCAAAGACTATAGTATCAGACTGGCCGGGATTTGAACCCTGGTCCAGGAAATCTGTATGCCAGTGACCATACCACTCAGCCACGAAGAAAGATCTTTCTTCGTGGCTGAGTGGAATGGTCACTGGCATACAGGTATCCTGGACCAGGGTTTATATCCCGGCCGGTCTGATACTATAGTCTTTGAGTGATTTCGCCTGAGGCTCTGATCCCGAGGTCGTTAAGAGAATCCAGACTTTAATGTATTAATATATATGGCTTATTTGAAATATGAAAAACATATTTAAATGTGCAAAAATTTATTATATATATATATATATATATATATATATATATATATATATATATATATATATATATATATATATATATATATATATATAATGTATGTATGTATGTATGTATATATAGTGAATCATGGATGGAATTTCAAAAGTTGATAGAAGACTTGGATAGAGAAAGTAGAAATGTAAGAATGAAAACAAATATAAGGTAAAACTATGCTAATATCCCCTGAAAATGCAGACAACAAATAAGGGTATTTAAATCCCGCGGATAGCTTCTACAATGCTCCCTTCATTTGTTCGTAATACATCAGCCACACATTCTCAATACATCTGTCATTCATACGATTCATATTCGCACAGTATTGCGGAAAAAGTGCATTTTTTCTTTTTTTGCAGCGAATGATTGCGGATGCCTGGAAACCAGCAAAATTGGTATCCTCGATTCGCTCTCAGTTTATCCTTAGTTCTGTGGGACACGGCCTTAACTATTGGCCGTTTTATGATAATTTCAGAACCTGCATTCGTGATTTTCAATTTTTCAAATACGCTATAAATACACTTTGATATGAAATTCAATCGGCCATTGGATCCTAGACCCATTGAGAATTTCCTTTAACAATGAATATTTCTACCCGACTGAAGATTCGAACCTCGGCACCTTATGTAAAATAGCTTAATCCCAAGGGAATAATTTTTTTTCAGATTTCTTTTCTACATTCCACCATTACTCATTCTCTATGAAGTACTTCAATATGCCGCTTTCAACCACAGATTTCATTCTCTTCATATATGGCAGCTAGTATCGACCCATAAAATAGAAAAGACCTAGAATGTTTTCTTTGCGTTGATGAAACCTTACCCTTACGCAAACATTCATCAGCTTCACTGCAATAACTCCTTTATGATTCTGGCCAACTCAAACAAAGTCCCATAGTGTGGCAGACACAATTCGGAAGATATTATGAACTACAATGAACTTGCATGAAAGAATGACTTTTAATTTTTTTCTGTTGACAGAGGTTTTATATGTTAGCAGCGATACGAAAGTTCAAATTCTTTGACAATAAGAATAACTTTTTTATCAGTATTATACAATCTCTCTCTCTCTCTCTCTCTCTCTCTCTCTCTCTCTCTCTCTCTCTCTCTCTCTCTCTCTCTCTCTCTCTCCTCTGTGATCGCAGTCTTTAGTAAAATTATAATTGCAATATTAAAATTGCTCATATTCTTAATCTAAAAGTATGGCTAAAACAAATTTGCAACTGCTTGGCAGTGAAGAATTCCAAAAAGTACTAGTTAGAGATAAAATTCACCCCATATCTTTAATATATTGACAATAAGTAATAGGAAATTATTATATATTCTCAAGTTCATATATCTGATTGACGACTTTGGGAAAGAAACTATTGTTTATTATTTATTTGGGTAACGAAATATATAAATGATTAAAATATGTTTTTTAAAACTTCATAGTGAAACTGTAACAAATAAGATCAAATAGATATAGTTCAGCATAATAAAAGCTATTCATCATTATATCATCAGTTGCATTTCATATGCCTGAATGTAGAAGATTTAGCAGTAATATATGCTTCCACCTATGTTATAGTTTTTACCTTTGATTCATCATATTTATGTATTGAAGATATCCAATCAGTACCTCGTAAACAAGGGCTTCATAAAGGTGGAAAGTCGTAAATTCAACTGTTGATGTTTTATATGTTTACTAGCTTTGAGACAGTAAATAAACTGTAGGTAAAACAAAAATCGTTCAATATCAAATAAAAGTGAAAGGCAATACATACTGTATATCTGCATTTGTTTGCTCTAGGATATACGCCGAAAATAAAAGAATTTACCAATACAAGTAAAATGCTACTAGCTGTCTCTCTCTCTCTCTCTCTCTCTCTCTCTCTCTCTCTCTCTCTCTCTCTCTCTCTCTCTCTCTCTCTCTCATAATGTTTCGAAGGGGAGACATTTAATGTCACAAATATCAGCATTAAATTCTTACCATAATTTTATACACAAAATGGCCAAAAATCCAGTCCACCTCTGCAATTGCATCACCAACCTGAAGCATCTCAATTGATATCTAGTCCTTTAACGCTGCCTTTCCATTTATAGAGGTTTAACTTGGCCTATGTGCAGTATATTCCCGCCAGTCACCGCCTTAAACATTTAGATACTCACTTGTATCACCTCTACTCCTGTATTATTCACAGGTATTTCCGTTTCATCTTTAACAGGAAGACAGCTTAAATAAGGTATTTTTATTAATTCAAAATACTCGTTTTCCTACATCTTCATATTACCCAAATTTTAAGACCTTTCTCAATTGGACATTTCTTGTTATTCAGTCAGACTGGGACCCATTTCCTATTCAATGTTACCAAATATATATATATATATATATATATATATATATATATATATATATATATATATATATATATATATATATATTTAATGTGCATTTATTCCTTTTTTCTTATGTCTCATCTAGCAAGCTCTCCCAGTTAATGTTGTTAGCTGTAAAGGAATTTCACTTTTGTATCTTCACGTTTAGAACATTGATACCCCTGGCAAGAGTGCTGTTTATGTTTGGGTAATTTTGCCTGGCTGTTTTACAAATATTTGACTAAAGATGAGATATTTGATTGGTAATAGTTTTTTTAGATGCAATGATATATATATCGAGCTTTCTGTGACACACATCCCCTATATGGGTGACAGCACAGCCTTGGAATATGAAATAGTCATCTTTATAGATTATCATTCATATTACCACCAAATCCATAATTTCATTATAATAAAACACAAGGTATGATAAAAAATATTTTCTCTTTCAGATATACTTTCGCATAAATGTCTTCTGCAACGTGTACATTGCCACATAGATCTCTTTTATAAGGTAAGTATTCATCGCAAATATATTTCAGAAAATTCATATACCGAACTTTCTTGTCACCTATCGTAGCATTAAAATTATTAATCAGGACAAGAACCGCATTGCGTGTACCTATCAAAGACAAGCATACATTTTTTTTTTTTTTCAGAGAAATGTGTTTTTCTAACTCAATTTTCTCCCAAATAAAAACATTTTCCTTTCATGGTCTAAATTTTAACCGACATTTTTTAATAAAAACATCTTTTTTCTTTAACAATCTTCGTTGTGTACTTGACACAAGTGATAATAATTTCTTTACTGTACATCATTATCACCCCAATTTTCATTTGCGTGGCACAATAGACAGTTATTTCGACGCAAAATATAACCTAGATTTTTCTCTCCTTGAACAATTCAAGATGAATACATTTGTTAATCTCTTGTGTATGCCCTGTGGCCCAATCTCAAATATTGATAACTGGTCTATATTGTAATGTAAGCGAGATATTGATCATCAACCCCAAATCGCGATACATGGTTTGTAAATATACCAAATGTTCTACTCGTGGAAAGGTTTAGCTGCCGTTTATTGCGATTTCCATAAATTTTTAAGGCCCTCAACAAGTAACTTTGGGTTTTTTTTTTTTTTTTTTTTTTTGTTAAATTTGTTAGCTAATTTGATAACATTAAGTAAAAAATAGCATTATTTAGAAAGTCTTTCAAGATTTTCGTGATCAATCTGTTCTAAAGAAGTGTTTCATTTCATCTTTTTATCTGTTTTGTTTCAAGTATTGTTCAATTGTCTGGTTTTAAGCTGCTAAATCCCGTTTTAATTTGGTAGACAGGACCTTGTGGTCTATTAAATTACTCAATTCTGGTTTCATGCAGCCTGTATAAGATTTTCCACAACTCTGACCATCCTTTGCATTCAGATCTTCCCAGACAATACCATCCTGCAAGTAAATCTAGTTAGGCAGTTAATTCTGTTCATCATGACTTTTCAATCATAAGGCTCAATACTACACAGTGTTTCAGAAGATTTATTTTAACTATGATCAAATTGTGGAATGATGTTCATAATCAAGTAATGTAATCGTTGGAACTTCAGAAATTCAATCTTGCAGTTAATGTTTTTATGTTGATTAGGCTCTTCATAGTATACTGTATATGTATGACAGCTCTACTGTATTTCAATGTTGCTACTGATCTTAAGTTATATATTAACTATTCATTACTTTTCATATAGTTTATATCTTTATTTCCTTTCCTCACTAGAGTATTTTCCCCTGTTGGAGCCCTTGGGCTTATAGCATCCTGCTGTCCCATATAGGGTTGTCGCTCGGCCAATAATAATAATAATAATAATAATAATAATAGAAATGATTAGTTAAATTTATTCCCTAGTAATTACTAATAAGTTCATTGAAAAATTGTAAATAATGAAAATTTTAGAATTTCTTCATTGTTCTTGCGAACATGGAGCAAAATTCCACTGAAGTGCAATAAAAGTTCAAATAATTAAAACATTGATATTTATATTTTTATTAACCAAATGGTATGATGGCTTTCATAAAGTATATAAGAAGGGATAGTTCTGTATTGAAATATCTGCCTTGCCTCATTTGAGAAAATTCTTGGTGCCTCTGAAGCTCTTTGATTCGAAAACGAACCCAACGATGTAACTGACACGCTTGTTCGAATCATGCAAAGGGAGATGTCAGTCATCGCACCGGATGCATTTAGAAATGAAAAGGTTTTCACATGTGAGATTTGGTTTTTTTTATTCTTAATTCTATTTTATTTTTTATTTGAGGTATCTTGTATCTTAATTATAGTTAAACGGCTGCATTTGTTTTATATATATATATATATATATATATATATATATATATATATATATATATATATATATATTTGAATGTGCATAAAGGTTTTTAGTAACGTTAACTTTTATATGTATTTCTATGAATACTTTTTAATTGATTATTTTACAATTCGTAGGCTTGGCAGACCTGGAGAAGCTTTTATTAGTAACAACATTTAGAGAACAATTTCCTTTCTTCTAGGATAAATATGACTTGTTTTTTTCACAAAATTATGGTAACGTAATGAAAAGTTACATCCCGTGATTACCAGTAAAAAATACTTTTCATATATACACAAACACACACACACACACACACACACGCATATATATATATATATATATATATATATATATATATATATATATACACATATATATATACACACATATATATGTACATATATATATATATATATATATATATATATATATATATATATATATGTATGTTTAAAGATGTATGTGTCATGATTGTATATATCATGCTCTTTTTGGGCTCTAAATAATTATATGAGCGAAACGTCATTCAATAACAAAAACTAACCTACTTATATTTCCTAAAGACAACGAGATTCAAATTCTTTAAAAGCCATCTTAAAATCTGTTGTTGAGCAACTCTAATCTAATTTATGAAATTCGGATTCGATCCCTTAAACCTTAGCTCTCTCTCTCTCTCTCTCTCTCTCTCTCTCTCTCTCTCTCTCTCTCTCTCTCTCTCTCTCTCTCTCTCTCTCTCTCTCTCAAAAGAGCGTTGGCAATACACCTTAAATCTGAGCCTCTCTCTCTCTCTCTCTCTCTCTCTCTCTCTCTCTCTCTCTCTCTCTCTCTCTCTCTCTCTCAAATAAGTGTTTTGGTTATACACCTTAAACCTTAGCATCTCTCTCTCTCTCTCTCTCTCTCTCTCTCTCTCTCTCTCTCTCTCTCAAAAGTCTGTCAGCAATACACCTCAAACCTTAGCTTGTCTCTCTCTCTCTCTCTCTCTCTCTCTCTCTCTCTCTCTCTCTCTCTCTCTCTAATAAGCGTGTTGGCTATACACCTTAAACCTTAGCCTCTCTCTCTCTCTCTATCTCTCTCTCTCTCTCTCTCTCTCTCTCTCTCTCTCTCTCTCTCAAAAGTCTGTCGGCAATACACCTCAAACCTTAGCTTCTCTCTCTTTCTTTCATAAGTGCGTTAGCAATACACCTTAAACTTTAGCCTCTCTCTCTCTCTCTCTCTCTCTCTCTCTCTCTCTCTCTCTCTCTCTCTCTCTCTCTCTCTCTCTCTCTCAAAAGTCTGTCGGCAATACATCTCAAACTTAGCTTCTCTCTCTTTCTTTCATAATTGCGTTAGCAATACACCTTAAACTTTAGCCTCTCTCTCTCTCTCTCTCTCTCTCTCTCTCTCTCTCTCTCTCTCTCTCTCTCTCTCATTGACACTGAGTAATTATCCATAGGAACCAAAATCATGTAATTGCGCTTAGCTCAAATTAACAAAATGCAAAGCGCATTTTTCTAGGAATGAGCATTTAAATGCACGCACATAATCACGAATCGTGCCATACATAATGAGGAAAACATCACACACATTCACATTCAAATGGTTATAAATGGGTGCTCTGATGTTCTGGTAAAATAGCACGAATGATTAAAATTTTTCCCCTCGGTTTTCAGAATTCGAGAGTCAAAAGCTCTACTGTAATTCCAGGAGGACACATAATTAGTTTATGATAATATTACAATTTGCATTTGATTATTTCGTTCAGTATTTAATGATGTTTATGGTAATGAATATTAATGCTCATTTGTAATAATGATTACGATCCGCTCAATAAAGTTTGTTTGCATGAATTATTTATTAACGTAGGAGCACACAGTCGAATGAATATATTTATACAATATCAATGGAAGTCAGCTCAACAAATTTCCAAATACTAACGTCATAAACCAGTATAATGTAAATCATTTGTATTGAATATATAAACATGATATATTTTTGTAGAAAGGTGGAGAAGCACAAATAGACAGATACATGTCTGAACGAACATACACACACATTCATATCCATATACGCACATGCTATGAAATTTCATGAAATTTCCTTACTAATATGCATTATTGTTCCATAGGAGTAAATTACTTTTAATTTCTATTGCTTATTTATTCAATCTTACTCTAAATTTGGAGTAATATCAAACCTACTTTAAGGTTTCTTTTCAGTGGAAAATTCCGACTGAATTTAAGTGATTTCGCCATAGCTACTACAAAGTGGATCCCTTGTAAAGAGGTATATTACAAATAATAGTCTACGAAGAATTTTTTCCTTGATCCATTAAAATTAGGGTTTTGATGGTTTCATTTTATGTAAAAACTTGTAAAAGTTTAATGATGTGATGGCACTGTATGTGAAGTTTTCTTTGTTTATATAATTCTATTTATTTATTTATTGGTAGACCTGACGTAATAAGTGTTAGTAAGAAATATTGATAGAAAACTATGTTTATGTATGTTTTCTGTCTATCGTTCTTGGAATTTGGAATGCAAGTTGTTTAATGGGTAAAGATTCATTTGCTAATCACACAACCAAGAAGCCAGACACAAGAGATATAAATGTTTTGTATCCGGCAATTGAATGATATTACGTGAATGAAAAATTCTATCTTGTCTATCTAAAAGTGTTATTTATGCCAAGAGTAGATTATACAAAGAGAAATGCCCAGATTGGAAAATGTAGAGTATAATTACAATTCAGTGACTCTTTGTCGTATTACATCACTAAGATATTTTCCAGAAATAAGTGATTCTATCATTTTCATCACCAATTCAACTCGCTGGTTAAACACTTTTAATTTTGAAACCGGAAGACTTATAATCTGTCCAGTGGAAATTGGTCGATAATCATGACTCTCACATTTTTATTTTTCACCCTCCTATTTTTTTCATATAAATTCTTTTTCGTATTTTATTCTATATCTGCTTTTGACACGCTATGACACTCAAAAGGAAAACGGAATACCCCTTTTTTTCCGGGAAAAGAAGCCTTTCCCACTGGACAAATGCAATTTACAAACTGAAAACACCATTCAATTTTAAAATCCTCTTTACTGGTTGCAAGGGAAACAATGTTTTGTAGTTCAATATGTTCCAGAAATGAAAAATATTTCACACATCTGTTTTAAAACACTTCGAGTGAACATTGGTCTCCAATGATTGTCAAAATATTTCGAAAATAATATAATTTGAAACTAGGTGCTGGAGAGGTAGAAGGTGTCATTGGGTGTCATTGGGAAGTATGGCGTACCAGGTGAAAATGAGAGTGGTGATAGACTGGTAGATATGTGTGTTGAACAAGAGATGGTAATAAGTGCTAGCTTCTTTAAAAAGAAAGATAAAAATAAGTATACATGGGTAAGAGTGGCAAATGGAAGAGTAGTAGAAAGGGCATTAATGGATTATGTGTTGATAACTAAAAGAATGTTTGGAAGATTGAAAGACGTGCACGTGTTTAGGGGTATGGCTAACGGTATGTCTGATCATTTTTTGGTGGAAGGAAAATTAGTTGTAGCAAAAGAGTGGGGGAATAGAGTAGGTGGATGTAAAAGGGAGGTAGTGAGGGTTGAAGAGCTAATAAAACCGGGGGTAAGAAGTAAATATCAGGAAAGGTTGAAAATGGCATATGACGAGGTGAGAGTAAGAGAAACTGGTAATTTAGAGGAGGAGTGGAAGTTAGTAAAAGAAAATTTTGTTGGGATTGCAAGTGATGTATGTGGCAAGAAGGTTGTTGGTGGCAGCATGAGGAAGGGCAGTGAATGGTGGAATGAAGGAGTGAAGGTAAAAGTGGAAGAGAAAAAGAGGGCTTTTGAAGAATGGCTGCAGAGTAATAGTATAGAGAAGTATGAAAAATATAGAGAGAAAAATGTGGAAGTAAAGCACAAGGTACGTGAGGCAAAGAGGGCAGCTGACCTGAGGTGGGGTCAGGGATTGGGTCAGTCATATGAAGAGAATAAGAAGAAGTTTTGGAAAGAAGTGAAGAGAGTAAGGAAGGCTGGCGCAAGAATTGAAGAGACAGTGAAAGATGGAAATGGAAGGTTGTTAAAAGGAGAGGAGGCAAGGAAAAGGTGGGCGGAATATTTTGAAAGTTTGCTGAATGTTGAGGATAATAGGGAGGCAGATATAATTGCTGTTCCAGGTGTTGAGGTGCCAGTGATGGGAGATGAGAATGAGAGAGAGATTACAATAGATGAAGTGAGGAGAGCACTAGATGAAACGAGAGTAGGAAAAGCATCTGGTATGGATGGTGTGAGAGCTGAGATGTTGAAGGAAGGGGGTGTGACTGTACTTGAATGGTTGGTGAGATTGTTTAGTATGTGTTTTGTGTTGTCAATGGTACCAGTAGATTGGGTTTGTGCATGTATTGTACCACTATATAAGGGTAAGGGAGATGTGCATGAGTGTTGTAATTCAAGAGGTATTAGTTTGTTGAGTGTAGTTGGAAAAGTGTATGGTAGAGTATTGATTAATAGGATTAAGGATAAAACAGAGAATGCAATCTTGGAAGTACAGGGTGGTTTTAGAAGAGGTAGGGGTTGTATGAATCAGATTTTTACAGTTAGGCAGATATGCGAGAAATATTTAGCAAAAGGTAAGGAGGTGTATGTTGCGTTTATGGATCTGGAGAAAGCGTATGATAGAGTTGATAGGGAAGCAATGTGGAATGTGATGAGGTTATATGGAGTTGGTGGAAGGTTGTTGCAAGCAATGAAAAGTTTCTACAAAGGTAGTAAAGCATGTGTTAAAATAGGAAATGAAGTGAGTGATTGGTTTCCGGTGAGAGTGGGGCTGAGACAGGGATGTGTGATGTCGCTGTGGTTGTTTAACTTGTATGTTGATGGAGTGGTGAGAGAGGTGAATGCTCGAGTGCTTGGACGAGGATTAAAACTGGTAGGCGAGAATGACCATGAATGGGAAGTAAATCAGTTGTTGTTTGCGGATGATACTGTACTGGTAGCAGACACATAAGAGAAGCTTGACCGACTAGTGACAGAATTTGGAAGGGTGTGTGAGAGAAGGAAGTTGAGAGTTAATGTGGGTAAGAGTAAGGTTATGAGATGTACGAGAAGGGAAGGTGGTGCAAGGTTGAATGTCATGTTGAATGGAGAGTTACTTGAGGAGGTGGATCAGTTTAAGTACTTGGGGTCTGTTGTTGCAGCAAATGGTGGAGTGGAAGCAGATGTACGTCAGAGATAGTCCATGAGCCAGGCAAGATTTGACTACCATATTGGGGGACTAATAACCATTATGTTTTCGGTAAGCTTGGTATATGGTTTGTATGAAAATATGTGATGGACATTGCAGAAGCCCAGCTTAATAGCATTTTGGCGGCCATCTTTAAAGATGGCTGCCCTAACCAATAAATGATTATGTATCTCCAAAGAATGCTTCTTGTTCACTTTTAATTCAGTAGAAACAATGCCTAATTGTTATAAATTTGTTGTATATAACATAATGCATCAAATTGTATACCTTTGGGGGTGGTTATCTGTTATTTATTTGTTTATATCCAGTAGAATATTGTGAAAAATTTGATTTTTCTCTAATTTTTTTTCATTATTTTGTGCGAATAGTTCCATTTTCATTATATTTTTTTCAGGTTTTGCTCATATTCAACCTCTGAATATTGTTATTTGTTGAAATATCAAATGGTCACCATGTATTTTTCTGTTCACAACTTTGTCAAATTAAAAACTAGTGTCATATACATTTATACGTATATTGATATGTATATATACCATTACCTATATATTTAAGTGATTCATTTTGTTCATATTTGCTCACTTATTCAATAATTTGTCTTGTTTGTGTTTTAAGAGAATTTAGAAAAGAATTAATAAATATTTATAAATATTGACACATTTAATATGATGGGGTTATAATATTAGGCTGGAGGAACGTAGAGAGTAGAGGTCCCCTTTTTGTTTTGTTTCTTGTTCTTGTCGGCTACCCCCCAAAATTGGGGGAAGTGCCTTTGGTATATGTATGTATGTATAATATTTGAACGGCCCCTAAATATTTGTTTCAGGCATGACTTATTTGGCTACAAAAATGACTGATGAAGAAGTTACAACAAAGTGACCAAGAATGGACCCTAAGAGCTGTGTTATATGTGGGAAAGTGTCCACTCTGAATTAACTAAATAGTCCTCAAGATGAAGCCTCCTGGACTACCCTACGTGAAGCTGCAGAAATAAGAAACTTTGAACCAATACTTAGCTTGCCCCAAGAATTCTCAAAAGCTTTATTAAGTGTACTATATCACAGAAAATGCAGATCTAATTTCACTCACTAAAGGCCCTGGATAAGCTAAGAAACCAAGAAAGTTTGGAACTCAAAGAAGATGATGCCTTCATGCCTAGGCAATCATCCCGACAAGGCCCTGCCCCTCAATCTACAGTGTATGATAAGGTGTGCATATTCCGTTTGAAAACATCAAAATAAGTGAAACATACAAATACCTGGGAGCCAATAAAACCAGCAGTTAAGCTAAGAGCTGATAAAAGGATTAGGGACATTACCACTCAATGTATGGATGAAAGAATCCTTGCTATCACATCAAGAGACATTGTTGCAGCAGAGGCACACTATCATAAATCCTGTTACAAAGGCTACACTCATACTAAACCTGACAACCAGCAGGAAGAGTATCCTTACCAGAAAGTGGAGAAAGCAGCTATGAAAATGTTGAGTGAATTTATTCGTAATGATCTTTTCAATAAACCACGAAAACTTCCCTTAACTGAGCTCACATCAAAGGTTATAACCTTTATGAACCAGAAAGGAATATATGAAGTTACGGATGCCACAAAGAACCATCTACGCCGTAAACTTGAGGCTGAGTTTGGAGAGGCATTACATTTCTTCACCATATCTTCCCTGGTCTATCTGAGACCTAACAATTTGTCGTGCAAATCAGTCATTAATAAAAATGTACTGTTCAAGAACAAACTTCAGGCATAGACCCAAAATGATGACTTTGATTGTTTAATAGTCAAGATTGCCCAGTTTTTACGCCATGAAATGAAATGTGAAATCCCAGAACAAACATGGCCTCCACACCCTCAAGAACTTAGTGAAGGATATTTGCCCATACCAGACAATCTCATTAAGTTTCTCTGCATCTTACTTTGTGGAAAAGAACAGGCACCCACCTTGCGTGTTAATAGGTTGTCATGGTCTATTGCTCAAGATTTTATCTCTGGTGTGACTTTATGTAAGGTGCTTACACCCAAGCATGTCCCGCTTCCTTTGGTTGTAAAAACACTTACAGGAAATGTTGAACGGATTAAAACATTGAATCGATTGGGACATTCATGTTCATATTCAGTTTTAGAAGAGATTGACACTGCACTCTGTCTTGAAAAGCTAGAGAACACAGATAACAATAGGCTCCCATTACCTTCAGATATCCATCCTGGTGTTCCTACAGTGCTAGCATTTGATAACATTGACAGACAAGAGGAGGTACTCAGTGGAGCAGGAACTTCACATCGTGTGAATGGAATAATTGTACAGGCCAAATCGATGACATGTGCCCCACCTAAACCACAATTATCCATCAGCAAAAAGGACAAGAAGAGAGCAATCAGATCCTCTGACATACCACTTCCAGTGTATACTGCAGGCAAAGGGAATGGTCCAGCACCAGTAACACCAGCTGACCTTTCTTAAGTATTAAAGGATGCTGCTTGGAGGGCACAGCGGAGAAATATTCTATTTATAATAGAGCGGGCAGAGGACCCAACAAATCAAACAGTAAGTTCGTGGACAGGCTTCAACATTTTAACCAGAGACAATATTCCAGTTCCATCAGACACAGTTCGGTACCTACCAACAATAAATGCTCCAGCAACAGAAATGACAACTGTACAGGAAATCCTCCATCAATCCATCACTATTCAGTCATCACTCCACCTAGACAGCATAGCAGTTGTACTGGATCAAGCTTTGTTTGCTAAGGCAACAGAAATTGCATGGAAGTATCCAGAAAAATATGGAAAGATTGTATTGATAATGGAGAATTTCCATACAATATGCAATTTTATGTCTACAATTTGGGAAAATGTATGGTGATGCAGGACTACGGGATTTAGCTGTGGAATCTGGAGTTATTGCTGAGGGATCTATTAACAAAGTGCTAGAAGGAAAACAATACGACAGAGCAGTACGTTTTCATAAGCTCATGTATGAAGCCTTAATGAGGCTTGCCTGGCATGCATTTCAGGAATGGATAGAAGATAAACACCCTGATGCTCTACCATGTTTATCTGAAGCTAAAGGTGTACTAAATAAACTGCATCAGAACATGTGTGCTTCAATTTATCATGATGTATTGGAAAACAACTCTTGTAAAAGAGTCTTGCAGCTGTTCCATGAATATATGTGTGACATGAAAAACAAGGGTCCGTTGGCATCATACTGTATGACATACATAGAAATGGTTGAGACACTTCTTGGGCTCTTGCGAGCTAACAGGGAAGGTGACTGGCTGCTTCATATAGCATGCATTCGTGTGGTAATTCCTTGGTGTTTTGCGATGGACAAAACCAACTATACCAGATATCTCCCTGTGTACTATGCACAGATGACTCATTTGAAGGAGAATTTTCCACAGTTGTATGCTCATTTTCTTAATGGTGGATTTTCAGTAAAACTCAGTTCAACTAATCCATTTGCACGCATTGCAGTAGACCAAACTACTGAAGAAACTGTCAACAAGGACACCTAAACTGCTGGTGGTACACGTGGATTTAGTCTCAAACCTGGTACTCTGTCTCGCTATTATTTAACAGCAGAACACTGAGCTGCTGCTCTGAGGCAGTTATGGGAAAGAATATCCATCCATTGTTCAAGTCTAAATCATCCAGACCTTGAATTAACTCGCATTATGAGAGATGAAGCTGACGTATCATCACTAGTAGATCTGCTTGAAAATAACTGGATCAATCCTTTCCAGCAAGACCCCTTAGATGTAGTCAGCCTCTCCACTGAAGCAGCTGCGCCCCCAGAGGTCTCCCAGGATTTATTGTCAGCAAAATAAAAGGGAGAGGAAGCATACATAAAGTTTCGAGTACAGCGTCTACAGCAGGGGGAGGGATTCTATGATATACCATAAACAGACTGAACCTGAAAACCTTCCACAACATGAAAAAAGGAAGAACTATCAAGGGAAAAAAGACTGAAGAAATGCTCAAGGCAGATCGCCGGGTTTTTGGTAACATGCTTCTGATAGCACAGAACCGTAAGTTGGACATATTAGATGTTTTCAGTCACCCTCTTGGTCCTCTACCTTTGGCACTAGCTAATGCTGATGGCACTATGAAGAAAACCAATAAGGCTGTTTTGGGGAAGCATTTGGAAGGAAAAGTACATCCAGCAGAAGAAATAAGTGAGCCTCATGCTACAATTATTGATGCCATGGCTCTCATTCAAAAGACCCAAGGAGAGAATCATACTTTTGATGAGTTATCAGATAAAGTGCTTAGCCAGATTCTTTATGCAAGCCAAAAAAGTAAAAGAATTGATATAGTGTTTGATATCTATACAAACCAATCAATCAAGACTGCTGAACAGGAAAGCCGTTGACATGGTTCACAGATGGGTATAGTATTTAAGCAGATTAGACCAGGCCATAAGATAAAGAATTGGAGGAGGCTGCTCACTTGTACAGAAAGCAAGAACAACCTGACTGCATTCCTGGCTGAAAGTTGGAAAGATCCAGAGAAAAGAGTGAAACTTGGAGAGAAAGTCATGTTTGTAACATTTGGAAACAAATGACTGAGACTCACCCAGAATGACTGTCAAATAGTTGAAGAACTGGCATCAAGTCAAGAAGAAGCCGATACTCGTTTGCTTCTACATGCTAAGCATGCAGGAGAAGAATTCAACTCACTACTATTAATATCAGATGACACAGATGTTTTAATAATTTGT
The DNA here is from genome assembly GCF_036898095.1 of Palaemon carinicauda. Taxonomy (NCBI): domain Eukaryota; kingdom Metazoa; phylum Arthropoda; class Malacostraca; order Decapoda; family Palaemonidae; genus Palaemon; species Palaemon carinicauda. Next base: position 156,069,020 of record NC_090728.1, on the reverse strand, counting down.
CTTGCTCTAAGCCATCCGATAAAGAGTCAAATATTCATAAGAAGGGTCACTAAACTGCGCATCAGACTGGTTGACACCAGCAAATTGAGTAGTGCTATAGGGGGTGGTGTGAGAAATGCGTTATTGGGCCTTCATAAATGGACTGGATGCGACACTATTAGTGCATTGGCTGGACAAGGCAAGCTGAAGGCATTAAAACTAATCATTCAAAACCAGAAATATCAAGTGGCTTTCTCTGAACTTGGTTCAAGTTGGCAGCTTTCTGGTGCAATATTTGAACTCATTGAAGTATTCACATGTAAATTGTATTCGCACAACACAAAGTGTCTGAGAGTTAATCAACTAAGGTACGAAATGCTTCAGAACCGCCAAGGGGATATTGAATCAGGCCAGTTACCACCTTGCCATAACACTTTGTACCAGCACACACTTCGTGCTAATTACCAGTCAGCCATTTGTAGGAATAGCCTTGAAAACTTCCCTTGTATTCCAAATCCAAATGATGGCCATGGATGGACAATGAGGGAAGGGAATCTGCTGATTCAGTGGATGACGACTATGCCAACCCCAGAAGTTGTCCTCCGTTTAATGTCCTGCAAATGTTCCAGACAGTGTCAACCAGCAAACTGCTCATACATTAGGACTTAAATGCACAGCAGCTTGTAAGCTTACAACATGTTCCAACATGGTTGATGA
>NC_090728.1:156043324-156063324 GCF_036898095.1 Palaemon carinicauda | reverse complement strand
TTAGTATTAATCGTCATACCCATGCAGTATTCAAACGTATTGTATTGAACATAAATCTTTTAATTGTCATTAAACATAAACTATTTCATTGGTATTAAAAAATCGGAATGCATTAATTCAAAGTTTCTTTTTTTTTCTTTTTTTTTTTTAGAAAAGTCACTTACCTTACTATCAAAAGTCTTTTGTGATATAAAACTGTTCTAAATCCTGAGGTCCATTTAGCAGACAATTCGCCCTTAAAACTTAAAACAAAAGCTTGGAGAGATATCTATTACGTGTTCCAGAACTGCAATATCATTATTCATTTATATTTGCGAAACATAACATAGTTATAAGAACATGGTCCTCAAAATATTAGAGCATGAAAGAATTCTCAGTTAATGAATTTATCTTAATGAAATAATGAACGGATAAACACCTCCACTTCCATTCCAGTTTAACCAGGAATTGAAACAGGAAACCAGCCAGAGATTCCGGGAATTCCTCTAAACACTTTCAAAGACAACGCCAATGTAATGGTCAGATTCCGCTGGTTTCATCCAGCTTAATTTGTTCTGCCAGTAGCTTGTGATACGATTTCCCAGGTAAATGCAGTCTGCAAATGATTTGAGGGACCAGGCAGACGTTCAAGACTAAATTAGTTTTTCATGGCAAATTATGTCTTCTAGTCAAAGTTTGTTTTATGGTAAGACACTAATTTGAACCGTCACACACACACACACACACACATATATATATATATTTACATACATATATATATATATATATATATATATATATATATATGTATATATATGTATATATATATATATATATATATATATATATATATATATATATATATATATATATATATATATATTATCACTATCAGCTGCAACTAGACCACTGCAGGATAAAGGCCTCAGACATATCCTTCCACTCATGTCTGTTTACGGTCTTTCTATTGCAGTCCATCCCCTCAAATGTTCTTAGCTCATCAATTCGTATTTTGATTGGTTTATTCTTCCCCGTAGGATGATGATTACCTCGCCGAAGCCTTGCCATTTTTCTATGGTATACATGTTAAGATGAAGACAACCACTCACGTCAGTTTTTCTTCTCTATTTCTCTTCGCAATTTGTGACCGTCGACGGTCTGTTAAAAACTATGTGCCTAATTTATTTCTGAGGTGAACAGAGGCCCTCTCATTTTTGAGGAACACGCCCATCTGTTTCCCATTCTCCGTTCCGACTCCAAGCCACGTACGGAGTGCTTTTAACATTACAAGATAGATGCGCTAACGAATACAACACGGAGAGAGAGAGAGAGAGAGAGAGAGAGAGAGAGAGAGAGAGAGAGAGAGAGAGAGAGAACTCACATTTTTTATAAGAATGAAGTTCCTCAAATAAAGGAAATCAAAAGTCTTCAGGAATTCTGATTAGAAACGGGTTTTATTATTTTGAATGACGTAAGTGTACTTGGGAAACAAATATTATATATGTGTGTGTGTTTGTGTGTGTACGAAAGCTTTTACATCAAATGTTTACATACAAAATTATAAAATTTGGGTTTTTTTTTTTCCATTTTAAGAACACATTCATTTAAAGACAAATTTTTCAGAATTTAATCATGTATATCTGCCCCAATTTTAAAATATTGTTCAGAAATATTTTTTTTCGATATAGAATGAAAAAACAGATTCTCTTAATGATTTTTTTGCATACTTCAAATAACTAATTATTATAGAGTTTTCTAAAACTTCTTACAGGATTTTTCACAGCTAAGATTCAGTATAGCTATGAGTACCAATTTATGAAAATGTTCGTTAGACTTCTGACATTTTTCATGCTAATAGTAACATGGATAATTATTTTATAATCAGTATGGCAAGTAATAGTGATGTATATTTTTTTTTATTTTAACCCACAGATACACCATTATATTCACTTTAACAACAAAAAGTAATGGATTATCATCAGATTGGTATTTTTACCTTTTAGACATTAAACTGAGTGGAAGAGATTGGTAGAAATATTTTAAACAAATAGTTTTTTGTACTAAGCAGATTACACTGAACCTGTATATAGAGATAATGTAAGCCAAAAATTAGTCGAGCACGAAATTGCATATCAAATCAGCTTTAAAGACGTGACGCTAAAAAAGGTCTGTTTAAATACAATAAGAATGATGGCTAACTTTGAAAGCTGATTGTTATTGACATTCAAGTGTTATTAGCTAATATGACGATATCAAAGAATATGAAGTTGAGCCTTTTGTTATGCACTAATGAATGGTAATTACTTTGCCTGTTCATGCTTATGTGAATGGAATTATAGCAAATAATTTCTGCTTCTGAAAGCCAAGCACAGAGGTTGAAATTTTTATATGAATAAAACTGCAAATATGTCAATTATTTCTTGTAAACATGAAATAACTATTTGACCATTCCATTTTTCCTTGATATTAGAAAATCAGGCAATACGGTTTATATTTATGAACAACGCATTATGACAAATAACTTGTAAATCATTTCAATATCATATCCAAGCGAAAAAAAGGGAAGTTGTTACGAGTGTGGGAAAACAAAAACATCTACGGCATGGGAGTTGGAAGCAGTTGTCTTTCCCTATTACTGCATGTGGTATTTGTCGTAGAGAATCAAATAATGTAAGTGTAAAGAGGTTACTTTGAGTTTAAACAAATTATATTTTGAGACAACGGTAATGGACAGTGTTGATCATATGTCGTGATGCCTTTGATTTAGTCATGAATAATGCAAAACAGAAAAGGAATAGCCTTAAATATCATTGCATCCCCAAAAAAGAGATGTCACAGTAAATGTATATATTTTACTTGTTTTATATAAGTAACCGTAATTTATATTTAAAAAAACATTATTAACGTGTACATAGATTTTTCAAGACCAAATAAAATCTTTCTAATCACTGAAACAAGTCGTGGAAATGTAGACAAACCATTAATAATAAAATCCTTAATTCATTATGCAGTTAATATATGTGGTATATACAAAGTGATGTGGTGGATGGGGAGTCAGTGTTAAAAGAGATATAGAGCAAATCACTGATTTTTCTTATGTCCCCATATGAATTATCTTTCACTTGATGATTAGGGTGGCCATCATATCCTGCTAACATTTTTAAGTATAAGATGGCCGAAGTTTTATTTAATAGAAAAAATATTCAATTAGGTTCAGTTGAACCCCATTGTGCCAACTTTAATTTAAGAACTGACCTATGCCTCAAGAAGTTAGCCGACTGTGACGAGTTGTTGACATGAGATTGGGGAAAACCGTAAGAAAAGAAAATTTTTCATTCAAATCATTCATGAAAACCGAACTTCTTAAAAATTTAGCCATCTTCTCTACAGTGCGTTTCGGGAACTTTGGTACACATTATCAAAAGCTAAGGAAGTATCTGATACCTTCATAATACATCTGATAATTGGGAAGAATAATGTCTATAAAAAGAACAAATGTCATGGTATTTTTATTGTTATATTATAATGTATACTACACTAAATTATGGAATAAGACGGCCTTATAGCTCTGAAAAAAATAAAATAAATTTTATCGTTCTTTTGCTAGCTGTTCTAAAAAAATGATTCTGGTGAATACCCGTATGCAGACATAAACTCACAAGTTCACACATACATATATATACATCAACACACAGATATATCTATCTATCTATCTATATATGCATGTATGTATCTACTTATCTATATATATATATATGTGTGTGTGTGTGTGTATGTTATATACATGTTTATATATACATACATATATTAAGTCGCTTGCTATAACACATGTGGCTCCAGAGATACGCAAGTCACTGCCACGTTTATCATTTCATAGATCATCTGTAATATTATTTTCCTTTCGATCCACATAGAAATTTCGTAACACTTTCTTGCTTTTAACATTTCCCTTGCACCCAGTCTAAGTCCTGCCTTAATATCAAGACCACTTCTTTCAAATGGGTTTTTTTTATATCCTCTATTCATCCTACATCCTTTTAGTTCCAAATTATAGATTATTTTCAATATCTTTTTTTTCATCTAATGCTACTCTGCATTGGATTCATCATCTCTCACCATCGTAACCTGAACCTAAAGGACGTGTTAACATTAGTGAAGGATAATTTAACATATAAATGGCAATGACTAATGAGTTTGAATAGCGGATTTGCAAATTGGAAACTAGTTAGTAAAAAAAAAAAAATCTTCTCTCACGCATTCCATATATTTATTTTTATTTTTTGGAAAATAACTGATTGTTGTTGTTCAAAAACAGTTATTTCTGGTTAATAATTCTCTCTCTCTCTCTCTCTCTCTCTCTCTCTCTCTCTCTCTCTCTCTCTCTCTCTCTCTCTCTCTCTCTCTTTTATGAGGTTGCTGGACTGATCATGAGGAAATATTGACAATTTCACCATGCATTTCCAGTGCCAGCGCCAATTGTTCTAAACTACTAAAGTCAACCTAGAATATTATATTTCCTACTATAGAAATTGTATATTTCACTCACCAAGAGGGATAGATTAACTTTTCAGCATTCTACACTTCTTGCCTTATATTTCATGTATTATCATCAACAAGAATATTCTGTGTGTGTGTAGTAGATAGCTATAATCTTCGATGAATACAAGTTAAAATTTTATTGGTTTACAGGGGATGCTGGACGACAATGATGATGATGAGATTGTCCAACCAGTGACCAGATATATAGCAGGGGAGGCGCCTGTCACTTGTCCCTTTTCCTGGTAGGTCCTCCATAAAGTGTCTTTTTTCTTGTACTTCTTGCCTCCTGGATCGTGAGGGGAACGGTTGCAAGAATGTAACTATTTCTTTTACTTATGATTTTGATTAATTTGCTATTTCATCAAAGATGATCGTTCCGACGTGGATTATTTGTATGATTTATTGCTGTTAAAGATTTCATAAAAATAATTCGGTTTTACCAAGTGAATTTCAGTTATTAGTAGCTATTATTTGTTTTCAAATATTTAGTCTAGAGTAGAACACCTTAAAACTGGATGTTTTACCAAATCCTGTTAGAAATTGCCCCACCCAAAAAAGAAAAAAAAAAACGTTCATTTAGTTTTGAGTTCTCGCATAAAGTTATATGATGGCTTCTTACAATTATAACATCATAGACGCAAATAAGCAGCTAAATAAAGCCGGAGAATATGCGTTTCTTTATTATAATTTTTTGCTATTATTATTGTTGTTGTTGTTGTTATTTTAAGGTAAAAATTATAAAAAAAAATTGATACCATATTCAGATGAAAAACAATGATAAAAGAAATTGTTTCTGAACCTGGTTTATAAAAAACAATTTGTACCAATTAGTAGCCGATACAGATTTTTTAGAGTATTGTGTGTCATGAAATCTTGCTAAGGAAAAAAGTACTTTTTGATGTAACGACATACCTCTTTTACGCGGTGGATGATGGATACTCTACAAATGTACATAATAACCAATATTATTAAGTAATTAAAACACAGGGTCAGGGATTAATTTTAGGGCCAAGGCTAAGGAATTTGATAGGCCTTAAATTTTTTTCCAACAATCTAAGAGAAGAGTCTGCTCTTGAAAACAGGACATGGGAATGGATTCTTTAATGAACAATAGTTAAATTTAGTGTTAAATAGAACAGGAAAAGGTAACCGGGATTGAAAAATTAATTTAAACTGGAAGGCAGTTCAAAATAAATATCAATGAAATAGAAATTTCAGAATATTACTTCAATCAATATAAGCTAGAACACTTTCCTGTTATAAAACATGTAACAAAACAGTGAACAGAAGCTTAGTATTACGAACTATTTGCAACATGAGTTTTGTAAAACACAGAAAAGATTGTTTTGACAAAGATTTCGAGTTAAATTCCCAGGTATGGTGGGTTATCATCTGTTTCTTGAATATCTAAAGAAGGCTCAATCATGACTATATATATCGATTATTTTTTATAAAGTCCGTAGACTCTTAAGACCTAATCGGATTTTATTTATACTAGGAACATCGAAATTAAGGGAAGACATTAACGAAGTCATATAGAATATACAAAAAATGCAAAGTAATTCCGGAATAGAATTTGCATCTCCCTTTTATGATATATATACATTATATGTATGTATATATATATATATATATATATATATATATATATATATATATATATGTATATATGTATATATATATATATATATATATATATATACAGTATATATATGTGTATATATATAGATATATATATATATATATATATATATATATATATATATATAAATATGCATATATATATATGTGTATATATATATATATACATATATATATATATGTATATAAATATATATATATATATATATATATATATATATATATATATATATGTCAACGGATAATGAGACATCGGAACATGGGTTTTTTTCACTTTATTACAAAAAGGTTTGTGAATACACTGTACATGGCTGATACTGTCAGATGACTACCTTGTTCTAATGACCGCTCGAGACGTACTACCTAACCCTCGACAAGTAAAATGCAATGTTGATCTGTCAATATGCAGAATTGTTAAATTTTGTGGAATTCTTCACTGCGATGGAATATACTGTCACCATTAGGGTCTCAACATATCACCTTATGAGACTTGGTACACGTCACCTATAACAGAGTTCAGTGATCGCACCCTACAATTTGTGAGTCATAGTGCTCTTGAAAAAGTCAGTAATCTCACTGTATAAACACATATTTCACATACAAGGACTAGTATATATATATATATATATATATATATATATATATATATATATATATATATATACACTGTATATATATATATATATATATATATATATATATATATATATATATATATATTCTTACGAAGCTGGTCTAGTATAGAGTAAATATTTCATTCCTGTTTTTCATTTGTGTATACATTAAATATATAGCAAACTCGTAAGATGGGTCTTACTCATGTGGGTGTAAGTAAAGGTAAGTAAATTACATAAGACTTTTGTCATTCATTTGATTGTATTTTCCATTCAAGTCAGTATATGTAAATTCATGTTATTCTTAAGAAATATCTTTATTATTTCACATATTTTGTTACGAAGTCTTATGTAAACTAATTTAGGTATGCTCTATGACCCATAAAAGGTATGAACACGAGGGCTTATGTAATTTTTGTTTCTACGTGGTTAGAATGTGCATGAAATTTCTCGAATCAGATTTACTTTTTTTTTCATTGTTTCGAGGGATAGGTGGTTGGAGTTAGTTGAGAGAGGTTTGCCTTGCAAGCAGGGTTAGTATCCTTTTTTCAAATTACTATGTTGGCAACCTTACGTCGCTAGACCCTGTCCCCAAGCTACAAGAATGGTCTATTAGAATTATCTAGAAGTATTAGGTCAATATATATAAGCCCAAGGAATGCATAAGCAGCAGAAGAGATTCAGCCTATCCCTTTGAAAGAGCCAATGTCCTCCTCTCTCCTCTCAAGTACATCAAGTGTGTGCCCTCTCAAATGGGGAAAAGGTTTTGATCCAATGTAGTGTTGTTCAAACTTTGGTGGAATTTATTAAATGATAAATCAAGGGTAATGTGTTAATGTAAGTACTTTGTCATATACATTTTGTAACTGGCCCTGTGAGATTTAGGTTAAACAGTGGAGTGTATTTACTTTGCTTACCTGTTTGGTAACCTCGGGTGAGCCAAAAGAAGCAAGTGTAACAGTTACATCTATGATTTCATTTAGTGTTTAATCATTAGAGTGTTAAAGTGTTAATTATTTTCATTATTTATCAAAATTAAATATTTTAATAAATTAATTTCCAGTGAAACAAGTGATTGTATAATATTTTTCAAAGAGTTTTTCTTGTGTCTTAGTCTAAGATTTTGTTTAGATTTAATATTTCGAGTAATCTAATTTCATTTTTAATTCTTTTTTTATTATTGTAATTTTTTATAGAATATATTTATTTTTGTAAAGTGTGTATTATTTCGATCACCAATATTTCTTAATAGTGCTTGCTCGTAATCCCTGTCTAGGAACCAAAGTAAGAGGTTTTTTTTTATATTTCATATCAAGCAATCACTTAGTTTTGTTTTGAGTGTTACGTTAGAGACCTTTGGATATTCAGTGTTCGTATATTTTGCCGTGTTTGAGTTATGTATTATTCCCAGAGCTAGGGTATTATTCAAGTGCATTAGATTTATGTAAAAATAAACAGGTGAGTTTGGAGCTCGGAAGTTTACATAATTCGCCAGCTGTAATAATATATATAATGAGAATGAGACAATAGATTGACATTAAGAATAACAGAATGAGTTCTAGAGATTAAAATAGAAGCAAGGGAAGGAAGATAAAACTATGGATTGACGAACTAAGAAAGTTTGCTCAATTGGACTGGCAGAGGAATGCAACTGAAATTTATTAAACAATCATCGAGTTTATATACACTGACATGCGAGCAAAAACGTCACAAAAGCTCAAACATAATCAAACATTACCTGACATGCTTACACAGGTTGGGCTATTAACAGTGCAAGGAAGAGTGAATGATAAGATAAGAAAGGAAAACCGTTACAGTGTATGAGCGTGTACGAAACACATCCGGTACAAAGCTCCCACCCCTAATAATGACATTCATGTGAAATAGGGCACCCTGCTCTAGAGAGGAGTGCTGTAGGTGGGTCATTTGGCAGGAGATATGGAGGTTTTAAACGATCAAAGGAAACCCATTCTTCTTTGCCATGAATGTTAATTAAGAATACTTTCGGTGTACAACGAATCATGAGGAAAGGGCCCGTGTTAGGGAACGTTATCGGTCCCTTGCTAGTGTCGTTCACTAGGAAGATGTGCGTTGCTGATTACAGATATGTCGGTATTTGTTAATTCATTGGGGTCTGTATGTTTGGCGGCATGCAGTAATGACCCAAGGGGCTGTCATACACTATTTCAGCTGCCCTGACATTCAGGGTGTCTTTATGAGTGATCCTTAGACCTAGGAGAACCAAGGAAAGGTCGGCTAACCAGTTGGAGTTCTTGCATTGGGCCATCAAAGCTGCTTTGAGTGTGTGATGAAAACCTCCAACTATTCCCCTGTAGGCAGTTGTCTAATGTAGGGTATTTCTTAGGAGATTAGTTAATGATGCTCATAAATGAGAGGTGAAATTGGTACCCCCGTCAGAAGTAATATGCTCAGGGGTACCAAATATCTCTATCCATCCTGAGAGTAAGGCAGATGTACTGTACATGACGCAGACGTTGCAGTTTGCATGGGAATGGCTTCAGACCAACGAGTGGAGCGGTAAACAGGTAACGATATCCTTGTGATGTGGGTAGGGGACCTACTACATCGACGTGAATGTGGAGAAAACAACGCTGAGGTTGCGGAAAGATGTCCACTGGTGAATCCATGTGTTGATGTACTTTTGAAGTTTAGCATCAAGTACAGTCTCTGGCGAAATCCTTAGCATCCTTAGTAATACCATGCCAGATGAACTTTGTCCTCAGCAGCTTTGCAGTATATCGGTGCAAGGGATGTTAAAGGCCATGAATGAAATCAAACACCTTTCAGCGTATGAGAGCTGGTATCCACGGTCTAGGTCTACCAGTACTGACATCACAGAGGAGGGTGGTGTTGGATTCGTCCTTGGGGATGTCATCTCTCCTTTGGGATGATGTCTTACATGCTTGGTAATCTGGATCTTTTCATTGGGCTTAAGCTAAGGCATTGTAATCCAATCCCTTGGTGCATGGTGGCCAATGTGTTTCTTGACAGGGCATCATCAATGGGATTAATTTAAAAGAAGGGTGCAATTGTATTCAGGCATGGCAGAGAGATGTCGGCGTTGCCGGGCAGACCAGACGTAGGACTAGCGAGTTAAGGCGTTCACCAGAGGCATGTGGTCCATATGAATGTGTACCTTCCAAGAAGTGGCAAAAGTGACGAACAGCCAAGTGCACCTCCAGAAATTCTACGGTTGATAGGGAATGCTTTACGTTGCAGGATGCTGATTTCTGAAGGAGACCTCACTTCAGGTCTTTTGGCATGCACTTGAAGGAGGCGTAGAGGGGGCAAAAGTCGCGGCAATGGCTGGCAAAAAACAGTGATAATAGTTCATCATGCCCAAGAATTCTTGCAGTACTTTGAGGATCGAGGGCGTGGGAAAGTTTTGAACGGCTGCCACTTTCTGGGGGGTGAGATCCTTCAAGAGTGATGCGTTGCCCTAAGAATAATACTTTGTTGTCACCAAAGGTACACTTGTCTTCCGAACTGCAAGGTCGTGCTGTTTTTCGCAGTTGAGCACTATGCATAGGTGACGGAAGTGTCCCTCTTTGGAGGAAGAGAACACAAATATGTCATCCATGTAACATACACAGAAGGGGGGGAGTCCCCTAAGATCCCATCCATGAGCCGTTGAAAAGTGGCCCCACCATTACGGAGGCCAAAACAGAAGTAATTGAAGTTGGATATACCTAAGTGGGTCATGATGGTGGTCTTGAGGATGTCTTCTGGGTTCCTGGCCACCTTATAATATCCCTTCAGGAGATTGAGTGTGGAGATAACCCTTGCTTTGTGCAAGTAGGATGTCATGTCGTGGATGTTTCGGAGGGGTTAGGGATCAGGTTCTGTCTGCATGTTCAGGAGCCTGTAATCCCCACATGGGAGCAGAGAGTCATCTTTCTTCAGGAAGATGTGTAAGGGTGACGACCATGGGCTTGAGACCTTTTGGCTAAGGTCCATTACTTTCATTTTGGAGAACATTTTTTCAGTTGCTGCCAAACGATCCAGTGCCAGATGACTGAATCTGGCCAACACTGGGACCCAGTCATCTTGATATGGTATTGATACTGTGAAGTTCTGGATGGAAAACTTTTCGGTATGACATGACCAGGTGGACATAGGCATCCATATGTGAACTGATGCGGAGAGCAAAATCAGAGGAAGCGGGTTGACGATGATTGGCAATGTGATATCAGCAACAAGAAACTTCCAATTATATTTGGCGCGTTCAAACGATATTGTGAGGGTTTCACAACGATGGATGGGTATCGCAGATCCATTTGCAGCTACTAGGTGGACGTCGGCACACTTAGACAGACTACCCCATGTACTGGAGAGTGGCCTTGGCAGAAGAGAATGGCAAGCACCTGTGTCTACTAAAAATTGCATGCCCATACCTGCATGATGTAAAAAAAGAAAGTTAGTGACAAGGGAGGCCACTTTCATAAGAGATGGCCTACTCATACGTTTTTTGGCCACTGATAACCGATTCCACATTTCTTCGCAGCAGCCCCGAATTTGGAGTGGTTGTAGCATAACTGAGGCCGATGGACATCAGTAAGTGGCTGGAGAGATTGGTGGATGGGGCGTGAGCGAGGGGTGGTACATGTGAGTGGTGGGCAGCTTTGTTGCTGCTCCAGAACATCATGGGGTGGGTGTCTGTGTCCTACCACATTGACGTCAGGGGTGGAGGCATTGATGGAGGTTTTGAAGGTGGTGAAGTGACTGTCCATAAGGGCGTCGACTTTCATCATCAGGTCCTTTATGGGCAAAACATCGACATGGGGGTAGCAGCTCGTATAGGTACTGTTAGGCGCCGTACCCAGACGGCACAAAGTAGATTCACTTCAAGAGGAGAGTCTTCTACGGCAAGTTGCAGTTGAGCGATACTGGTCATTTCCCTGAAGGTGAGCAAAGCCTTTTATTCCCCCAGCAGTTTTTCAGAGCTGAAAAAAAACTTGGCTATACAGGCAGCTGGCGATGGTGAGTGGCATCATCACACAGTATGATACAGCAGTGAGGGATGGCAGGAGGATGCGAGTTCACCATTGGTCACCAATTGTGCGAGAGATCTATTAGGCTACTGAGAGACTAGGTGAATGCAACTGAACTTTATTATACAATCATCGAGTTTATATACACGGACTGGCGAGCAAGAATGTCACAAAAATTCAAACATAATCAAACATGAGCTAGCATACTTACACAAATTGGTCTTTTAACAGTGCAGGAAAGAGCGAGTGATAAGATATAAAAGGAAAACCATTACAGTGTACAAGTATGTATGAATTACGTGCTGTACACCATAAACAGAAGCACGTGGAAGGACATATCAGAGGCATTTGTTTTTCAGTGGACTAGTAATGGCTGTGTGTGTGGTTGTGCGCTGGTGTTTGTGTGTGTGTTATCTCGTCAATGATTCGTCTAAAAATGAACTTATTTTAACATTTCTTTTCTATTCTATAAAGATTAGTTACAAACAAACCTTGAAGATGCATTACATAGCAATTAAAATTTAGATATGTCGTATTTATTCTAATGGTTAGAGCCCGAAACATTTCGTTGTCTAAAAAATAAATTTGTGTATGTTTTACAGCATATGAGACTCAACAGCAATATTCATGAATTTTATATTTCCTCCTTATTTTCCTGAATATCCTGAGAGCTAATGTTTACTTCATTTTACTTCAGGACACGGAAACGTATTCACTCAGTCTGAAAGGGTCCCTGGTGATATGCAGAGCAAAAAAGCCTTTTCAGTGCTTTTGCTCAATATCATTTCCATTTTTATTGCAACAGCTACTTAAAGCCAGATTGCTTGAACGTGTGGGAAATTCATAACGAAATTATCTCTGTGGAGTTAAAAGAACGTGCTTTTTTAATGCAATTATTTTCATCCTGTGTTTTTTTTTTTTTTTTTTGCTTGTTTGTTATTGTATTTCTAGTGAACACACATGAATGCATTCGTGTATGTATGTATATATATATATATATATATATATATATATATATATATATATATATATATATATATGAAAATATATATATATACACACACACACACACATATATATATATATATATATATATATATATATATATATATATATATACTTTTCTAGTCCACTGCAGGATAAAGGTCTCAGCATATCTTTAGCCATATCTGGGGTTTGGCTATTTTCATCACTACGCTGGCCATTGCGGATTTGTGATGGTGGAAGACTTGTGTCTGATTACTCATTCATAAAAATATAAATGAATATATATATATATATATATATATATATATATATATATATATATATATATATATATATATATACATACTCTATGTTTGTGTGTGTATGTGTTTTACATCAATTTTCAGTATTAATTTCAGACTACCATATATATATATATATATATATATATATATATATATATATAGTATACATACTCTATATTTGTGTGTGTGCGTGTGTTACATCAATTTTCAGTATTGATTTCAGAATATCATGAAAATAACATATCATGCTCAGCATTACATATGATAGAAGGATCTAATAGTGACAGGACTAGAATCAAGGTATTTAACATTATGCAGATATAGATTGACTTTCCAATTTAGCTGTCAAGTCGCCCGTCTGTTTATGTATTAATACGAATATACTTGTAATATTAAGGATTTAATGGAGGGAAGGGGGTTTTATAAGTAATTAATGTTTATAAAAGGTAAGGTGGATGTGAATTATAATGGGTTTAAATTTAACATCGTTGTAAACTTATTTATCAAAATGTATGTATGTATGTATTTATGTATGTATGTATTTGTGTGTATATATATATATATATATATATATATATATATATATATATATATATATACTCTCTCTCTCTCTCTCTCTCTCTCTCTCTCTCTCTCTCTCTCTCTCTCTCTCTCTCTCTCTCTCTCTCTCTCTCTCTCTCTATATATATATATATATATATATATATATATATATATATATGTGTGTGATGTGAAGGCTTACATAAAAGCTAAGTTCATTCTCGCAAAGAAAGCTCATTAAACGCGGCAGAAGTTTTATAACCAACCGTGCTTCTATTAGTAAAGCATAAAGTAAATGATACAAGATATGTGCCGATTTCTGGTTGAGGCTCTCTGTAAAAAACGCAATAAAATAGCAATATCATCTGTTGTAAATGTCAACTAATAATGGAGAAGCACAGTTAACCCAAAGGCTGACAACTCATGAAGCCGTCAAGGATCATGTTATTAATTCATGTTAATTTATTGGTCGTCTTTCAGTCCAACTGAAATTAATGTAAATTACCCTGCTGATGTCTGCTGATAATCGTTTAACATGTGAATATGGATTCTTAATCTTACTGAGGAATCTTTATCTTTAATCTTACCGACTTCTTTAATTTTTAGTACCATTTCTTTTACTTTTTAATCTGCAAGTATACTCAACTAAGGAAAAGTAAACATTTCAAAACATTTAGGTTACTTGTTTGATTAAAAGCTACTACTATTATGAACAACTAAAAATTTTTTTTAAGTATATTTCTGTAAAATGGTGTGTAAATAAGTAAAGATAAATGATTCCCGTAGGCCTATAAATGTTAGTATTTGTGCCTTAAAGTTAAAAATGTAAATGTAGGGACGCTTAAAAGATTACCTTTCCAATTGATCTGGTTATTATTAATGATGTTTTTTTTTTTTTTAATCAATACTATTAGGCAAGCTGAAACTTAATTTGTAAAAACTGAATGAGCAACGTTCAAGGAAACAAACGAAGAAAGCTTCTCAATACAGAGAAGTATCGAAGTAAAGAATAATCTTTAGAAGAAAATATAGATATTATAATAGGTACATATGATTATTAGCATTGAATACTAAAAGCTATATATCATACCAATATGCTTAAAGCACTTGTAGAAAATTTGAGCTTTTGAAAAGGAGGATATTTTTTAATTTGGCCATATAAAAAAACAAAATTTAAGAATTAAAAACTGCTTTATACTAATTCCCACAAAATAAAATCAATGTTATGTTCTTAAATATGTGCAAAGTACCACGTGCTAAATGCTCAATGAGGTAGCTGAAGCAAAATGTTGAAAATTACTTTTTAATATTTAATATAATGAATGGTAAAAGCCAAAATATCTTCTCAGGAGAGACATGATTCCTAAAATCTTGAAACACTCTCTCGACACAGATTTTTGTGCAATGGAAGAAGGAAAAACTCAGATTTATTACTCGGAAGTAGATTTTGATATCAAGTTCTGTAATTTCAGTTGTAAACATGCCACGCGTAGTTAAACATTGTTGATATGAACCATCGTTTTATACTTACTAATAAACATACAATGAGTTTAGTCATTTTACAGACTTACCTTTGTCTTCACAGATAATACAGTGCATTATCTTTGCTATATATCAGTTAAGAAATAATGGAAACCCAAGTTACCACATAGGAGATTACATCAAAGCAAGGATGCTGGCATCATCTGCATATTAAACACCATGGTAGTTTGGCCTGGGTAATTCATTATCTTTTACTTTGAGCACTAATTGTATAGTATTCTTTGAATATTATGTATGTATATATATATACATATATATATATATATATATATATATATATATATATATATATATATATATATATATACATACATGTACTTTTACCCCTAAACGTTTCGCAACAGATTTATTTTGTTGTATTTAGTCAGTTCAGGAAGATCTGGAATTTTTTCAGACTGAATACCAGATGTTATTGTCTATGGGTATGGTTACAATTTTACACATTCCGTTTCCCGTAAATCTACTAATGATGTGTTATTTCCTCATTTTTATTCCAATCACCTTCGAAATATTAAAATATCTGTATTTTTCGTGAATGTTTTCAACTTTTCGAGCATTTGACGCTCGCTGTTGACTTTTTATTCAGGGATATACACTATTTGCAGCATTGCATTGAAGCCAAGATTCTTAAGGACTTTCTTTGATATATAAAAAAACCCGGAAAATGTTTATTTAACAGGCTAGCCCTGAATATAATATGAAAGAAAAATATATTCTTAAGTGATTGTATAACGAAAGATTTTTAGGGATTCCTAGGATTTTGGTATTTTTAATGTAAATACCGTTTTAGTAACTACAATTTTGAGAAATTGTTAATAAGATATATTTCCAATATAAAATTCCTTTAAAAAATATGACAAAAAAAAAAAAAAAAAAACCGAATTGCCAATCTAAGTCAATTCCGTATAGCAACTGACCAAATATAAGAATTTTTATCATTGCATTTAAATGATTTTTTTACCAGCATATAAATTTGAGGCGAGCCAAAGGTAGACTTCCGTACAATTAAGGGCTAATAAAGAACATAATTGAATCTTGTTTTAGCAAAGCCAAAAAGTTAATAGTCTATTAAATTTTTGCTCCAATCAGTTCAGACCTGATTCTTTGAGTTTCATCGTATTCACCGCTAAAAGAAGAGAAAATAGTAATATTCCTTAATCATATAACAAAGGTTTACATTTCTCTCAGTACATAACTATATGAGAAAGTGATTGTACCAACTGTGATGTATGGATCGGAGTTGTGGGGAATGAAAGTGATGGAGTGACAGAAATTGAATGTGTTTGAGATGAAGTGTCTAAGGAGTATGGCTGGTGTATCTCGAGTAGATAGGGTTAGGAACGAAGTGGTGAGGGTGAGAACGGGTGTAAGAAATGAGTTAGCGGCTAGAGTGGATATGAATGTGTTGAGGTGGTTTGGCCATGTTGAGAGAATGGAAAATGGCTGTCTGCTAAAGAAGGTGATGAATGCAAGAGTTGATGGGAGAAGTACAAGAGGAAGGCCAAGGTTTGGGTGGATGGATGGTGTGAAGAAAGCTCTTGGTGATAGGAGGATAGATGTGAGAGAGTCAAGAGAGCGTGCTAGAAATAGGAATGAATGGCGAGCGATTGTGACGTAGTTCCGATAGGCCCTGCTGCTTCCTCCGGTGCCTTAGATGACCGCGGAGGTAGCAGCAGTAGGGGATTCAGCAGTATGAAGCTTCATCTGTGGTGGAAAATGTGGGAGGTTGGGCTGTAGCACCCTAGCAGTACCAGCTGAACTCGGCTGAGTCCCTGGTTAGGCTGGAGGAACGTAGAGAGTAGAGGTCCCCTTTTTTGTTTTTGTTTTGTTTCTTTGATGATGTCGGCTACCCCCCAAAATTGGGGGAAGTGCCTTTGGTATATGGACATAACATAAAGTACAGGTTCCAGTCAATGAAACTGTATCGCACTTGTTTCACACACGCGTGTACACTTAAACGATATTATTCTATATATCTCGCTCTCCCTCTCATTGGTAACATAACCAGTTTAAACTTGCCTTTACAGGCATTAGTCTGTTTGAATTTTGTGACATTCTTGCTCGGAACTGCTAGTATGTAAACTCGTTATCTGTTGAAATAAAGTTAGTTGCATTCACCTTGCCTCTCAGTTATAACCTATCGGCCCACTTGCGCAACACCTACCTCGGATTATCTTGGATTAGGCTGCTCCCTTTTTCCTCTTTGATAATAAACCATCTGGATTTGCTTTCTTGAGGCCATCCTGAGAGTATCTTTTGTTCCTCGATGGTGCGTGATTGATTATACACGCTAAAGACCTTGGTGATACATTCTTGCTTTTTGTGTTATTTTCTTTTATATATGTATATTATACACACACACACACACACATATATATATATATATATATATATATATATATATATATATATATATATATACATATATATATATTATCTATATATATATATATGTGATTATACATTCTAAAGACTTTTCTGAGTCCTTTTGTGGTATTTAAAGTATATATATATATATATATATATATATATATATATATATATATATATATGTATATATATATATATGCATGTATGTATATATATAAATATGCATATATAAATATATATATATATATATATATATATATATATATATATATATATTTATATATATATATATATATATATATAGAGGTGTGTGTGTCTGTATGTATATATGTGTATGTATGTGTGTTTACAAATATGCACACACACATTGTACGCATATTACTTATCTACATTTCGATAAAAATGGTTATGAAAATACCAATCATAGATTATTATCAACATTTCAAGATATCACAGGGAGACTTATAGATTTCTAGATAGTTTCCTTATCCTACGATTGAACAAACATTATTAGGTCCTTGGATGATAGGATTAAGAATACTCCAGATATATCAACTGCCCACTGTTTAATCTCTCTATCTATACCACTTTTTTGAAGACAGAATTATATAGCGTAATATATTCAGAGGACATTCTTAGTAATTTGTCAGCACAACCAATTAGATCATTATTATCTTGTAATGTTTTTTTTTCCACGAATCTCATAGTAGAAAATTTTTTTATTATCTTTTCTAGACTGAAAAATAATTACTTTTTTTCTGCTGAATTTATTCAATGTTTTCCCAACAGGTATTATTTAGAGAAATTATATGATATGCACAGTATTTCGAAGGCCTATTTCTTTTTTTCTGAAATGACAAAACAAGACTGGTGAAGGACGAAGAATATTATAAAATAATGTTTTGATAAAGAGGGTTTTCCATACATTAGAGTATTAAGCTCTACTTATTACTATATTTACATTGTCATCGTAAAATCGTTACACTTATATCATCAAAAGCACTTCAAAGCGAAGGGGTATGATTGAACCATTTGGTAAATGATTTATATTGAAATAGACAAATATTTAGAATTACGTGACTATTTTATCTTACTTTCCTTTTCCAAAGGTCAATATAATGAAATGAAAAAAATCGTAAACAAAAGCTATAAAATTTATTTAGAAAAATTATCTGATTTATTTTTCTCGTCTTTATACTTCTTTAAAAGTACTGTAAGCTTTAAATATCAAACATTCTTGATTTATATCTTTAATATCTATTCCGTATACTTATGTAAGTGAAACTTGCATCTTCTAACAACCAAAAGCCAAATGTGTCGTTGTTTGGAATGCACATTAGTTCTCCTTTCATTAACCTCTAGATTAAATTCTGTGTTGACGTGCCAGACTCAGAGTATCGCATGTATGTGCATGCGATTTCATTAAGACTGAATTCCACCACTTTCTCTGGTAAAGCCACATGCAATTAACTGATAACAGATGTATTAATGGAAATAATTAAATCATCAAACCAGCAACCATGAATGGCTCTTGAAGGCAGTGCAAAATGATAATGCTTGCCAAAATCATTGGTAACTATGTGAAGGCGTACCAGATCATTCATCACAGTTAACATATAATTTTATGAATGCAGTGAATGTTTAAAAATTTACTTTTCTTTGTAATTAAAATAGGGTAGTAAGAATTCCACTACTACTACTACTACTACTACTACTACTACTACTACTACTACTACTACTACTACTACTACCAATAATAATAATAATAATTATGATAATGATAATATATTTATAGTGCAAGATGTTATATGCAATCTTTTTTCACATAGAAAATTACTGAAATATAGGTGTGTTTTTTGTGTTTAGTTCTAAGTATCACGTTTTCCATTATTAACCCACCAAAAAAAAGTTAAATTGATAAATTTCTACATATGATACAGCAGCTAGATAAATTTGGGTATGCTTTTATCAGTATGTTTAACGAACCAATCTCTATTAATGGTTGATATGCAAAGCATTGACCTTAATATATTGCAATTTTTACTATAAAAAATTACTTTTTTGTTGTTGGAAATATTAACTTGATGAACCCTGGTTTTAGTTCTAACTGTTTTCATCTCTCGTTTTTTTCCAGCATATAGTAATTAGAAGTGTGATATATTATCTTCATTTTCGTTAGTAGTACTAGTAGTAGTAGTAGTAGTAGTAGTAGTAGTAGCAGTAGTAGTAGTATTCGTCAAAAATCTGTTTTTTAGCTTTATTGTAAAATTATGTCATTTTCGGAGATTTTTCTTAATATTTCTTAAAAAAAGATATAAACGATGTGTTTTTTTTTTTTTTTTAGGTCAAGTGACATATTTCGAATATGGAAAAATACCAGTAATATTTTTCATTTGTCATGTGAGCGGGAGGAGACTTTCTTTTGACAAATGGTATTTTAGATTAACGTAACAAGGTTGTATAAAAGAGAAAAATCTAAAGCAGGCAAAATG
>NC_090728.1:156038324-156040824 GCF_036898095.1 Palaemon carinicauda | reverse complement strand
AGAAGAGACTCTTTAGCTGTGGTAAGCAGCTCTTCTAGGAGAAGGACACTCCAAAATTAAACCACTGTTCTCTAGTCTTGGGTAGTGCCATAGCCTCTGTACCATGGTCTTCCACTGTCTTGGGTTGGAGTTCTCTTGCTTGAGGGTACACTCAAGCACACTATTCTATCTTATTTTTTTTCTTTTTTTTCTTCCTCTTGTTTTTTTGAAATGGTGTGTTGGGCAGGCTTAATAGAAGGGCCATGGATGCCTAGTGGTTTATCAAGAGGTTGTGTTTTCCTTTTTTTGATTCTTTTTCTTCTCAAAACCATCCTTACTGTCCCTCCATTCAGTTGAAGTGGCTATCCTGGAGGGTATTTAGCCTTGCATGGTGTATCGGCTCCTCCATGTTGACCAGTTTTTCCGACTTTTTACTATAGTCTATGGGTATCATCAATCACTTTGTTTATAATTCTGCACGTATTGTTTTTGTTATAATTCTTGTTAATCTAGTTTTTAAGTATGATGTCTCTTTTTTATTTCTATTAATTCTTATGCTGTCTGGAGACATTGAGCGAAATCCGGGACCAGTACGTCCTAGATTTCGTCAATGTCGTCTTCTGTATTGCAATATTCGTGGTCTTCATGCAAATATCCAAGACCTTACAGTTGCGTCCAGACAGTATGATATTCTTTTGTGCTCAGAAACTTTGGTTTCTAATATGAAGCACTCATCTGAGCTCCTTATAACTGGTTTTAAGAAGCCAATAATGTTGAAACGTGATGCCATCCCTAGGGCCAGGGGAATGGCGGTGTATATTAGGACCGAGTACCCTGCTTCTCATAAGTCCTGCTATCAATGTGGATGTCATGAGATTCAGGTAATAAAAGTTTGTGGCAGGCATAACAACTTTTATTTGTGTTCGATCTACCGGAATCCAGACATGGATGATTCTATCTTCGATTGTCTTCTTACCATTATGGCTAAGATACAAGAAGATGATAGAAAGGCTTCTTTTGTATTTGTTGGTGATTTTAATGCTCACCATCGGGAGTGGTTAAGTTCTATCTCTCCTACCGATCGCCATGGCTTAAGAGCTTTAGACTTTGCCTCTGAATCAGGCTGTGAGCAAATCATAAATGAAGCTACTCATAGGTCTGGTAATTGCTTGGACCTCGTATACACTGACTCCCCTGGCGTTATAACTAGTAAGGTTGGTTCTCCAGTCGGGACATCTGATCATGCATTGATTTCATTATTATTGAAGAATGAGCACCCTGTCCCTGATATATCATATTCTTGTAAAATTTATATGAAATCCCAAGCAGACTGGAATGGGATTTTACATGATCTTTTGTGCTTGAATTGGTCACAATTATATAATAGTGTAGATCCTGTTGTCCCTTTGAATGAGAATCTAGTCAACATAATTGATAGGCGTATCCCTTCTCGTGTGCTAAGGTACCGAGTGAAGGACAAACCGTGGTTCAATGATGATTGTAGACGTGCTTTTTTGGAGAAGCAGGAGGCCTATCAACTTTGGAAGGGTAACAGATCAGATTTGACCTGGAACAACTATACTCAGCTTCGAGCTTTTGCTCAGAGAGTTTATGCCTCAACTGAAAAGGAGTACAATTTAACTATAAAAGAAACACTTTCTGGTACAACTCAGGAACATAAATGGTGGTCTACCCTTAAATCTGCACTCTTTGGTGTAGATGCAACAGTTCCTCCTTTACTCAAACCAGATAGCTCAGTCACTCACTGTCCAAAGGAAAAGGCAACCCTTTTCGCTGATGTTTTTGACAGTAAACAGAGTAATGAAAAACTTGAACTTCCTCATCCCTGTTTTCCTGAGGCTAAACTAACTAGTTTAGCTTTTCGATCTCGTGAGATTAAAGCTCTGTTGGTGGACCTTGATGCTTATGGAGGTGTAGACCCAAATGGTATTTTTCCTTTGTTTTTTATAAAGACAGCAGATTTCTTAGCTCCAAAGTTATCTGTTATTTTGCGCAAGTTAGCAAGAAGAGGAGTTTTTAGCACTAGTTGGAGAATTGGTAATGTTACTCCTCTATGTAAATGTGTTTGTGGTAGCTCAAGTCCCACTGATTACCACCCAATTTCCATAACTCCCATATTATCTAAAGTTTTTGAACGTCTTCTGGCAAAACGTCTTAATAGGTTTGCTGAAGGTAATCATCTACTCCCTAGTTTGCAATTTGGTTTTCGTAAAGGCCTTGGAGCATGTGATGCCCTTCTTACAATCTCCAATGCTGTACAGAAATCCCTTGATTGTGGTCGGGAAGTTCGTATGATTGGCCTTGATTTTAGTGCTGCCTTTGACCGTGTTAATCATGAGGCCCTTGTTTTCAAACTGAAACAGTTGGGAGTTGGTGGGTCGTTTCTTAGCATTATTATTGATTTTTTAAGTAATAGATCTCAAAGAGTTGTTGTTAATGGGCACCATAGTGATTATAGGAATGTGATATCCGGTGTTCCACAGGGTAGTGTTCTTGGCCC
>NC_090728.1:156020824-156023324 GCF_036898095.1 Palaemon carinicauda | reverse complement strand
CACATTCACATTCAAATGGTTATAAATGGGTGCTCTGATGTTCTGGTAAAATAGCACGAATGATTAAAATTTTTCCCCTCGGTTTTCAGAATTCGAGAGTCAAAAGCTCTACTGTAATTTCAGGAGGACATATAATTAGTTTATGATAATATTACAATTTGCATTTGATTATTTCGTTCAGTATTTAATGATGTTTATGGTAATGAATATTAATGCTCATTTGTAATAATGATTGCCATCCGCTCAATGAAGTTTGTTTACATGAATTATTTATTAACGTAAGAGCACACAGTCGAATGAATATATTTATACAATATGAATGGAAGTCAGCTCAACAAATTTCCAAATACTAATATCATAAACCAGTATAATGTAAATCATTTGTAATGAATATATAAACATGATATATTTTTGTAGAAAGGTGGACAAGCACTAACAGACAGATACATGTCTGAACGAACATACACACACATTCACATCCATATACGCACATGCTATGAAAATCATGAAGAAATTTCCTTACTAATATGCATTATTGTTCCATGCCATAGGAGTAAATTACTTTATTTATATTTCTTATTTATCCAATCTTACTCAAAATTTGGAGTAATATCAAAACCTACTTTAAGGTTTCTTTTCATGGAAAATTCCGACTGAATTTAAGTGATTTTGCAATAGCTACTACAAAGTGGATCCCTTGTAAGATGTATATTACAAATAATAGTCTGCGAAGAATTTTTTCCTTGATCCTTTCAAATTAGGGTTTTGTAAAAATTTAATGATGTGATGGCACTGTATGTGAAGTTTTCTTTGTTCATATAATTCTATTTATTTATTTATTGGTAGACCTGACGTAATAAGTTTTAGTAAGAAATATAGATAGAAAAGCTATGTTTATGTAGTTTTCTGTCTAACGTTCTTGGAATTTGGAATGCAAGTTGTTTAATGGGTAAAGATTCATTTGCTAAACACACATCCATGAAGCCAGACACAAGAGATATAAATGTTTTGTATCCGGCAAATGAATGATATTACATGAATGAAGAATTCTATCTTGTCTATCTAAAAGTGTTATTTATGTCAAGAGTAGATTATACAAAGAGAAATGCCTAGATTGGAAAATGTAGAATATAGTTACAATTCAGTGACTCTTTATCGTATTACATCACTAGAATATTTTCCAGAAATAAGAGATTCTATCATTTTCATCACCTATTCAACTTGTTGGTTAAACACTTTTAATTTTGAAACTGGGAGACTTATAATCTGTCCAGTGGAAATTGGTCGATAATCATGGCGCTCACATTTTTATTTTTCATCCTCCTATATTTCATATAAATTCTTTTTCGTATTTTATTCTATATCTGCTTTTGACACGCTATGACACTCAAAAGGAAAACGGAATACCCCATTTTTCCTGGAAAAAAAGCCTTTCCCACTGGACAAATGCAATTTACAAACTCAAAACCCCATTCAATTTTAAAATCCTCTTACTGGTTGTAAGGGAAACAATGTTTTATAGTTCCAAATGTTCCAGAAATGAAAAAAATACTTCACACATCTGTTTTAAAACACATCGAATGAACATTGGTCCCCAATGATTGTCAAAATATTTCGAAAAAAAGATCATTTGAAACTAGGAAAATTATCTATTAGGTAACTAGAGATGAGTCTTTCGTATGACTAAATCCTTGCACAGTGATCGAATGCATATAATTTTTTATTCAGCAGGGGGAATATGGACTAAAAAAAAAAAAAAAAAAAAATTGCGAAACAAAAACAATGGTGAATAGGTCTCATTCTAAAATATACCATATGCCAAGAGGCTAAGAAAAAGATCATTTACAATAAAGTTCAATGTGCTTTTCATTATTTATATCGATACAGCTGTATTTCGTCAAAATAAACCTAAAAGTTACATGTGGAATTATTAAATTTGAATATGGTTTATAGTAATTATACTTAATATATTGTTATATTGAGGAATTATGATAGGAAATTATTAATCGCTTGACTATATAATCACTGTGGTATGACGAAGAATTATTGTTAATTCATTGTGAGACGAAAGCCTAATTACTAATATGAAAAACTCGAATGGCAAATGTCATTAAGGTCAAAGGGTAATTAAAAGCCATTGTTCAGTATTAAGCTAAGTTCCCTCGTCGGTATACATCATGCCACCGGGTTTATCAACGTTTTTTATATGGATGGCATGCGAATGAGGGTATTATTAATAGATAAAAAATTCTGTTCTTTTTCTCATTTGATGTTACAAAAGTGCATGGATTATTTGTGGGTGAAATTCATGGTGAAGGAAATGTAGCCGTATATATATATATATATATATATATATATATATATATATATATATATATATATACATATATATATATACATATATATATATATATATATATATATATACATATATATATATATATATATATATATATATATATATATATATATATATATATGCATATATATATATATGTGT
>NC_090728.1:156003324-156018324 GCF_036898095.1 Palaemon carinicauda | reverse complement strand
CTATATTTTCATTGGTTTATTCATCCCCGTAGGATGATGAATACCTCGCCTAAGCCTTGCCGTTTTTCTATGGTATACAAGTGTTATGATGAAGACAAACACTCACGTCAGGTTTTCTTCTCTATATCTCTTTGCAATCTGGGACCGTCGACGGTCGGTTAAAAACTATGTGCATAACTTATTTCTGAGGTGAACAGAGGCCCTCTCATTTTTGAGGGACACGCCCATCTGTTTCCCATTCTCCGTTCCGACTCCAAGCCACGACGGAGTGCTTTTAACATTACAAGAGTAGATGCGCTAACGAGAGAGAGAGAGAGAGAGAGAGAGAGAGAGAGAGAGAGAGAACTCGAGTTTTTTTCTATATGAATGAAGTTCCACGAATAAAGGAAATCAAAAGTCTTCAGGAATTCTGATTAGAAATGGGTTTATTTATTCTGAATGATGTAAGTGTACAGTCAAATTCAAATGTCCTGTCGTCTCCGGTCCCTCACTGTTACCTCCAATATCTATAGAATCCAGAGCTTCAGGTGTAGAACAGTTTGGTATTTATGAGGGAGGGCCCTGTGCAGGGGGAGGGGGGTGGGGTGTGACGGGATAGGGGAGGATGTCAAGAAGGGGCAGGACCACGGGCGGGCTAAGTACTATTTATTTGAGCTGTATGCTGTGTGATGGTCAGGGAAACACAAAATCATATGTATGAACGCAAATTCAATATAATATCACACGATCCGATCCTAGTTTTATGATTATAATGATTCTAACTTATATTTGCTGTTTTTTACTACACCCTTTTCGCGAACAATTATCGATGATTAACTTGTTGACAAAAATTATTGATTATTTGTTTAGTAATTATGTCTTAACTGAAAATCGTTTGTTAACACCAGCTACGAGTCCTCTCTCTCTCTCTCTCTCTCTCTCTCTCTCTCTCTCTCTCTCTCTCTCTCTCTCTCTCTCTCTCTCTCTCTCTCTATATATATATATATATATGTATATATATATATATATATATATATATATATATATATATATATATATATATATATATATATATATATGTATATATATATATATTTGTACATATATATATGTGTGTGTATCGAAAAAATGTGATTCTAAAGGCGGGGGAGGAGGAATTTTGTTTGAAAATAATTCACTATCAATTTATCAGTATCATAATAATTTCGGCAATGATTCCAAATTATAATTACGTTGTATAGACCCACTTGTTATTCGATATAACATCTTAACAGAAAAGTTATTGGCTGAAGTGAGGAAGTTTTGTATAGTTTGGAAAATTTGTCCAGACTGAAAAACCTTACTCATACCCAATTCCCGAGTCCAATAATAACTCATTTTTCTTAGGTAGCTAATGCTTGAAATATTTGCATGATAGAGTATCTGTGATAGTTACTGGCTACATGTTAATAATAATGAAACAAATTGGGTGAAAGCTGAGCAGATTAGCATGTCTGCATTCACTTATACAATATGCAATATTGTTTTAATTGCTACTATGGTATGAAACACATGTTGATTCTATGTTCGCACTGAATAAGCTCTGGTTCTAGTCGTAATTTCCTGGTTACCAAGCAATTATATTCAGTTAGTATTAAAGATGGTGGATAAGAGACATTAAAATTTCATAGGTGTCTTTATTTAGATCATAATATAATCCCAGGAGAAAAGTGTAAAAACTAGATAGACAACTGTGACCAAATGCAGTTGTCCAGCTTACTGAATATAAATATTTGCTGAAAGGTAAAGAAAAATTTTCATTATTTTAATTCTAATTCAAGAATCATTCATATATACAATGTAAACTAAACGCCCCTTAGTTTGATGTCCATACACCATTACTCTTATGATTATTACTATTATCATTGTTATTATTATTATTATTATTATTATTATTATTATTATTATTATTACTAGCTAAGCTACAACCCTAGTTGGAAAAGCAAGATGCTATAAGGCCAAGCAGAGTGAAATATTGACACCCACAATTCAAATGCGCTCTTGTTTAGATGGCTTATGCCAGGCTGAGACTTGCACGACTTTATGCCACGAATTTGTCGTGGCAAGTCGTGACATTTTGTGGCACGAACTGGAAAAAAAAAAAAAAAACACCTCAGAATCACAGCTCACCTGTCCACATTGACACGAACTGGCACGACGAGTTCACGCATAGTTTTAGCATAGTTTGCGCACTTCCCGCATCGTCCCAACGAGTTCACGAACAGTTCACGCATAGTTCACGCCGCGTTCACGAAATTTTGTTATGACCAAAATTTTGAACATTTCAAAATTCTCGTCACGACATGCCACGATGTCACGACAGGTTCACGACGAGTTCACTCTAGTTCACGACGAGTTCACTCTAGTTCACGACGAGTTCACGCTAGTTCACGACTCGAGTCGTGACAATGCGTGCCACAAATTTGTGCAAGTGTCAGGGTACCTTTAGCACGTTTGTTGCTCTCCCACGTTCCATTAACGAACCATTATTGCCCATAGGTTCTCTATGGGGTTGAGGTCGCACCCCTTTGGTGGCCACTTTATTACCTGGATTTCTGGGTGATGCTCTAACCAAGCTCTAACTACTGTGTTGGTATGGATGGGGCTATTATCGTGCACTAGAACGATTGGGTATGGATTGGGAATGGCCATGGCTTGGGAAGGAGGACATCCACATAATCATTGCTCGTGAACATTCCAAATAATCATCCAATTCCACAAATTAATACGAACTCTTCCACTCATAGCTCTTTTCTGAATATTTGTCTCATTATAGCGGGTATTCCGTCACCTCCAGCAATGCCTTGCTCGCGCTTCCACTGATGTAAAACGTTTTTCATCTGTATAGATGATATTATTTTCCAAAGGGAGTGATCAATGTGGAAGTATTATAATGGAAATCCAAGGTGATATTCCAAGTGTTTCTTTGTAATTTTTCTTTATTGGTTAGTATGTGATTATAAATACCGTCTTCATGAAATCACTGTCTTTATGATTGACAGCGCATACAAACACTAGTGTTTCCTTAAATACTTATTCATATATGCTTAATTGTTGCATACCAATTGTAGATATTCTATATAATGAAAATGATTTGTTATTGGACTCGTAAATTGGGTATAAGTAAGGGTTTTTCAGTCTGGGAAAAATTTCTAAACTATACCAAAGTTCATTATTATAGGCAATAACTTTTTTGTTAGAATGTTATATCAAATACCACAACAAATGGGTCTATACAATGTATTTATAATTTGGATTCTTCGCCGAAAATATTATGATACTGATTAGTCTGCTTTACAGCTATGAAAACCTACTCTGCCATATCCCAAACTTTACGCCATTAGAATCTCTCTCTTTCAATATATATATATGTATATATATATATATATATATATATATATATATATATATATATATATATATATATATATAGAGAGAGAGAGAGAGAGAGAGAGAGAGAGAGAGAGAGAGAGAGTGTTATTCCTAGCTTCTGTTTTAGTGAAATTTTTCAGTCGGGACAAAATACAATGTCAACCTAAGCATTGATAATATTTGTAAAAAGGATGTTTGCGAGAATGGTATAGCAAATATCACATCATCTACATGATTGCAAGTTAAGTATTATTATAATGATGTAATTAGGAACTAAGATATTATATATTTACGTTCATACATAATGTTTTGTGTTTTCCAATCCATCACAGCTCTAACAAGTAGTACTTCCCCCTTCCTGGCGTCCTCCCCCAGCTCGTTGCTTCCGCCTGTTGCCCCCCCCCCCCCCCCCCTGCAACAACCAAACTCTTCTATACCTGAAATTCTGGAATCTATAGATATTGGGGGTGACAGAGGGGGACTGGAGACGACAAGACTTTTGCATTTGACTGTACCTTGGAAAGAGATATTATATGTGTGTGTGTTTGTGTGTGTATGTAAGCTTTTACATCAAATGTTCACACAAAAAAATTGTAAAATATTTTTTTTTTCCACTTTCAGAACACATTCATTTAGAGACAAATTTTTCAGAATTTAATCATATATATCTGGCCCCCGTTTGAAATATTGTTCAGAAATATTTTTTCAATATAAAATGAGAAAACAGATTCTCTTAATGTTTTTTTTTTGCATACTTCAAATAACTAATTATAATAGAGTTTTCTAGAACTTCTTGCAGGAATTTTTGCAGCTAAGATTCAGTATAGCTATGAGTACTAATTAATGAAAATGTTTGTTAGACTTCTGACCTTTTTCATGCATATAGTAACATGGATAATTATTTTCTATCAGTATGACAAGTAATTGTGATGTTTATTTTCTATTTTAACCCACAGATACACCATTATATTCACTTTAACGACAAAAAGTAATGGATTATTATTAGATAAGCCAAAAATTAGTTGAGCGCGAGATTGCATATCAAATCAGCCTTAAAGACATGACGCTAAAAAAGGTCTGTTTGAATATAATAAGAACGATGGCTAACTTTGAAAGCTGATTGTTATTGACATTCAGGTGTTATTAGGTAATATGACGATATCAAAGAATATGAAGTTGAGCCTTTTGATGATATGCACTGATGAATGACAATTACTTTGCCTGTTCATGCTTATGTGAATTGAATAGTAGCAAATAATTTCTGTTTCTGAAAGCCAAGCACAGAGGTTGAAATTTTTATATGAATAAAACTGCAAATATGTCAATTATTTCTTGTAAACATGAAATAACTATTTGACCATTCCATTTTTCCTTGATATTACAAAATCAGGCAATATGGTTTATATTTATTAACAACGCATTATGACAAACAACATGTTAATCATTTCAATATCATATCCAAGCGAAAAAAGAAGGAAGTTGTTACGAGTTTGGGAAAACAAAAACATCTACTGCATGGGAGTTGGGAGCGGTTGTCTTTCCCTATTACTGCATATGGTAGCTGTCGTAGAGAATCAAATAATGAAAGTGTAAAGAGGTTACTTTGAGTTTGAACAAATTATTTTTTGAGACAAAGGGAATGGATAGGGTTGATCATATGTCTTGAATAATGCAAAACAGAAAAAGAATAGCCTTAAATATCATTGTATGGCCCCCCCCCCCATAAAAAAAGAGATGTCACAGTAAATGTATGTATTTAAAATTTTTTTATATAAGTAACCCTAATTTATTAACGTGTACATAGATTTTTCAAGCCCAAGTAAAGTCTTTCTAATCACTGAAACAAGTCTTGAAAATGTAGACAAACCATTGCTAATAAAATCTTTAATTCATTATGCAGTTAATAGATGTGGTACATACAAAGTGATGTGGTGGATGGGGAGTCAGTGTTAAAAGTAATGTTGTTAATGGGTACGATATAACGACCTTACACCACACAGTCTATATGTATCTATTGTTTTGCGTCATCTCCAGTAACTAAGAAATTTGTGTAACAACCAAATTGATAATAAGAAACCGTAACTATGACTCCCAGAATCTTCAATCCTTCAACAGAGATATAGAGCAAATCATTAATTTTTCTCATGTTCCCAAATGAATTATCTTTCACTTGATGATTAGGGTGGTCATCATATCCTGCTAACATTTTTAAGTACAAGAGGACCGAAGTTTTATTCAATAAAAAAATATTCAATCAAGTTCAGTTGAACCCCATTGTGCCAACTTTAATTTAAGAACTGGCCTATGCCTCAAGAAGTTAGCCGACTGTGACGAGTTGGTGACATGTGATTGGAAAAAACCGTAGGAAAAGAAAATTTCTCTTGAATCATTCATGAGAACCGAACTTTTTGAATATTTAGCCATCTCGTCTACAGTGCGTTTCGGGAACTTTGGTACACATCATCGAAAGCTAAGGAAATATCTGATACCTTCACAATGCATCTGATAATTGGGAAGAATAAAGTCTAAAAAAAGGCTAAATGTCATGGTATTTTTATTGTTATATTATAAGGTATACTACACTAAATTATGGAATAAGACGGCCTTATAGATCGAAAAAAATCAAGCAAATTTAATCGTTCTTTTGCTAGCTGTTCTAAAAAAAAAAAAAAAAAAAAAAAAAACCATTCTTGTGAATACTTGTGTGCAGACAAACTCAAAAGCTCGCACATACACACATACACACAAACACACCCACAGATATATCTATCTATCTATATATGCATATATATATATATATATATATATATATATATATAAATACATGTTTATTAATATTTCTATCTATCTATCTATCTATCTGTATATATATATATATATATATATATATATATATATATATATTATACACATTTGTATACATACATATATTAAGTCGCTTGCTCTAACACGTGTGGCTCCAGAGATACGCAAGTAACTGCCACGTTTATCATTTCATAGAGGTGTTTTGGATGAATCCCCTGTTCAACAGATCATATGTAATATTATTTGCCTCTCGATCCACATAGAAATTTCGTCACGCTTGCTTTTAACATTTCCCTTGCACCCAGTCTAAGTCCTGCCTTGATATCAAGACCACTTCTTTCAAATACGTGTTTTTTTTATATCCTCTATTCATCCTACATCCTTTTAGTTCCAAATTATAGATTATTTTCAATATCTTGTGGGAGTCCAATGAGCTGGACCCTTTTCTTCATCTAAGGCTACTCTGCATTGGATTCATCATCTCTCACTATCATAACCTGAACCTAAAGGACGTGTTAACATTAGTGAAGGGTAATTTAACATATAAATGGCAATGGCTAATGAGTTTGAATAGCGGATTGGCAAATTGTAAACTAGTTAGTAAAAAAAAAATATTCTCACGCATCCCATATTTTTATTTTTATTTTTTAGAAAATAACTGATTGTTGTTGTTAAAAAAAGTTATTTCTAGTTAATAATTCTCTCTCTCTCTCTCTCTCTCTCTCTCTCTCTCTCTCTCTCTCTCTCTCTCTCTCTCTCTCTCTCTCTCTCTCTCTCTTTTATGAGGTTGCTGGACTGATCATGATGAAATAATGACAATTTCACCATGTATTTCCAGTGCCAGCGCCAATTGTTCTAAACTACTAAAGTCAATCTAGAATATTATATTTCCTACTATAGAAATTGTATATTTCACTCACCAAGAGGGATAGATTAACTTTTCAGCATTTTTCACTTCTTGCCTTATATTTCATGTATTTTGATTAACAAGAATATTGTGTGTGTGTGTGTGTGTGTGGTAGCTCACTATAATCTTTGATGAATACAAGTTCAAATTTTATTGGTTTACAAAGGATGCTGGACGACAATGATGATGATGAGATTGGCCAACCAGTGACCAGATACATAGCAAGGGTGGCGCGTGTCACTTGTCCCTCTTCCTGGTAGGTCCTCCATAAAGTGTCGTTTTTCTTGTACTTCTTCCCTCTTGGATCGAGAGGGGAACGCTTGCAAGAATGTAACCAGTTCTTTTACTTATGATTTTGATTAATTTGCTATTTCATCAAAGATAATCGTTCTTACTTGGATTTTACGTATGTTTTTATTGTTGGTAAAGGTTTTACAAAAATAATTCGGTTTTACCAAGTAAATTTCAGTTATTAGTATCTATTATTTGTTTTCAAATATTCAGTCTTGAGTAGAGCACCTTAAAACTGGATGTTTCACCAAATCCTCGAAGAAATTGCCGAAAAAAAAAAACGTTCCTTTAGTTTTGAGTTCTCGCATATAGTTATATGATAGCTTCTCACAATTTTAACATCATTTTTTGATATTATTATTGTTGTTGTTGTTGTTGTTGTTATTTCAAGAATTTGATAACGTATTCAGATGAAAAACAATGATAAAAGAAATTGTTCCTGAAATTGGTTTATAAAAAACATTTTTGTACCAAGTGTGGAGTCCCACTGATTCATAAATCATTAGTAGCCGATACAGATATTTTAGAGTATGTGTCATGAAATCTTGCTAAGGAAAAAGAGTACTTTTTGATGTAACTACATACCTCCTTTTACGTGGTGGATGATAGATACTCTACAAATGTACATAATTACCAATATTATAAAGTAATTAAAAGCAGTCAGGGATTCATTCTAGGGTTAAGGCTAAGGAATTTGATAGGCCTTAAGTTTTTGTCCAACAATCTAAGAGAAGAGTCTGCTCTTGAAAACAGGACATGGGGAAGGATTCTTTAATGAACAATAGTTAAATTCAGTGTTAAATAGAAAAAGAAAAGATAACCGAGAATGAAAAATTAATTTAAACTGGAAGGGAGTTCAAAATAAATAGCAATGAAATAGAATTTTCAGAATATTACTTCAATCAATATAAGCTAGAACACTTTCCTGTTATAAAACATGTAACAAAACAGTGTACAGAAGCTTAGTATTACGAACTATTTGCAACGTGAATTTTGTAAAACACAGAAATGATTGTTTTTGAAAAAGATTTCAAGTTAAATTCCCAGGTATGGTGGGTTATCATCAGTTTCTTGAATATCAAAAGAAGGCTTAATCATGACTATATATATATCGATTATTTTTTATAAAGGGCGTAGACTCTTAAGACCTAATCGGATTTTATTTATACTAGGAACATCGAAATTAAAGGAAGATATTAACGAAGTCCTATAGAATATACAAAAAATGCCAAGTAATTCCGGAATAGAATTTGCATCTCCCTTTTATGATATATATACATTATATATATATATATATATATATATATATATATATATATATATATATATATATATGCATATATATATATATATATATATATATATATATATATATATATATATATATATATATATTATGTCAACGGATAATGAGACATCGGAACATGGTTTTTTTCACTTTATCACAAAAAGGTTTGTGGATACACTGTACATGGCTGATACTCTCAGATGACTACCTTGTTCCAATGACCTAACCCTCGACAAGTAAAATGCAATGTTGCTCTGTCAATATACAGAATTGTTAAATTTTGTGGAATTCTTCACTGCGATGGAATATACTGTCACCATTAGGGTCTCAACATATCACCTTATGAGACTTGGTACACGTCACCTATAACAGAGTTCAGTGATCGCACCCTACAATTTCTGAGTCATAGTGCTCTTGAAATAGTCATTAATCTTACTTATATATATATATATATATATATATATATATATATATATATATATATATATATATATATATATATCTTACGAAGCTGGTCTAGTATAGAGTAAATATTTTATTCCCGTTTTTCATTTGTGTATATATATTAAATATATAGCAATCACGTGGGTGTAAGTAAAGGTAAGTAAATTACATAAGACTTTTGTCATTCATTTAATTGTATTTTCCATTCAAGCCAGTATATGTAAATTCATGTTATTCTTAAGAAATAACTTTTTTATTTCACATATTTTATTACGAAGTCTTCTGTAAACTCATTAAAGTATGCTGTATGATTCATAAAAGGTATGAACACGAAGGCTTATGTAATTTTTGTTTTTACGGGGTTAGAATGTGCATGAAATTTCTCGAATCAGATTTATTCTTTTTTTATTGTTTTGAGGGAAAGGTGGTTGAAGTTAGTTGAGAGAGGTTTGCCTTGCAAGCAGGTTTAGTATTCTTTTTTCAAATTACTACGTATGTAACCTTACGTCGCTAGACCATGTCCCCAAGCTACGAGAATGGTCTATTAGAATTATCTAGAAGTATTAGGTCAATATATATAAGCCCAAGGAATGCATAAGCAGCAGAAGAGATTCAGCCTATCCCATTGAAAGAGCCAATGTCCTCTCTCCTTTCAAGTACATCAAGTGTGTGCCCTCTCAAATGGGGAAAAGGTTTTGATCCAATGTAGTGTTGTTCAAACTTTGGTGGAATTTATTAAGTGGTATATCAAGGGTAATGTGTTAATGTAAGTACTTTGTCATATACATTTTGTAACTGGCCCTGTGAGATTTAGGTTAAACAGTGGAGTGTATTTACTTTGCTTATCTGTTTGGTAACTTCGGGTGAGCCAAAAGAAGCAAGTGTAACAGTTACATTTATGATTTCATTTAGTGTTTAATCATTAGAGTGTTAAAGTGTTAATTATTTTCATTATTTATCAAAATTAAATATTTTAATAAATTAATTTCCAGTGAATCAAGTGATTGTATAATATTTTTCAAGGAGTTTTTCTTGTGTCTTAGTCTAAGATTTTGTTTAGATTTGATATTTCGAGTAATCTAATTTCATTATTAATTCTTTTTGTATTAATGATTTAACTTTTTATAGAATATGTTTATTTTTGTAAAGTGTGTATTATTTCGATCACCAATATTTCTTAATAGTGCTTGCTCGTAATCCCTGTCTAAGAACCAAAGTAAGAGGTTGTTTTTTTTATATTTCATATCAAGTAATCACTTAGTTTTGTTTTGAGTGTTACGTTAGAGACCTTTGGATATTCAGTGTTCATATATTTTGCCGTCTCTTGAGTTATGTAATATTTCCAGAGCTAGGGTATTATTCAAGTGTAACAGATTTATGTAAAAATAAACAGGTGAGTTTGGAGCTTGGGAGTTTACATAATTCGCCAGCTGTAATAATATATATAATGAGAATGAAACAATAGATTGACATTAAGAATAACAGAATGAGTCCTAGAGATTATAAAAGAAGCAAGGGAAGGAAGATAAAACGATGGATTGACAATCTAAGGAAGCTTGCTCAATTGGACTGGCAGAGGAATGCAACTGAAATTTATTAAACAATCATCGAGTTTTTATACACTGACATGCGAGCAAAAACGTTACAAAAGCTCAAACATAATCAAACATTACCTAACATGCTTACACTGGTTGGTCTATAAAACATTGCAAGGAAGAGTGAGTGATAAGATAAGAAAGGAAAACCGTTACAGTGTATGAGCGTGTATGAAACACGTCTGGTAACAAAGCTCCCACCCCTAATAATGACATTCATGTGAAATAGGGCACTCTGCTCTAGAGATGAGTGCTGTAGGTGGGTCATCTGGCAGGAGATATGGAGGTTTTAGAGGATCAATGGAAACCCATTTTTCTTTGCCATGAATGTTAATTAAGAATACTTTCGGTGTACGATGAATCACGAGGAAAGGGCCCGTGTAAGGGAACGTTATCGGTCCCTTGCTAGTGTCGTTGAGCAGGAAGATGTGCGTTGCTGAGTACAGATATGTCGGTATGTGTTAATTCATTGGGGGTTTGTATATCTGGCTGCAGTTAATTTTCCCACAACGTGACGTAAGGCTTGGAGATTGTCACAGAAGATTGTCAGCAGGAGTGACCCAAGGGGCTGTCATACACTATTTCAGCTGCCCAGACATTGAGGGTGTCTTTATGAGTGATCCTTAGACCTAGGAGAACCAAGGAAAGGTGGGTTAACCAGTTGGAGTCCTTGTTGTGGGCCATCAAAGCTGCTTTGAGTGTGTGATGAAAACGTCCATCCATTCCATTGTAGGCAGTTGTCTAATGTAGGGTATTTCCTAGGAGAATAGTTAATGATGCTCATAATTGAGAGGTGGAGGTGGTACCCCCATCAGAAGTAATATGCTCAGGGATACCAAATCTCTCTATCCATCCTGAGAGTAAGGCAGATGTACTATACATGAGGCAGACATTGCAGTTTGCATGGGAATGGCTTCAGGCCAATGAGTGGAGCTGTAAACAGGTAACGATATCCTTGTGATGTGGGTAGGGGACCCACTACGTCGACGTGAATGTGGAGAAAATAATGCTGAGGTTGTGGAAAGATGTCCACTGGTTAATCCATGTGTCGATGTACTTTTGAAGTTTAGCATCAAGTACAGTCTCTGGTGAAATCCTTAGCATCCTTAGTAATACCATGCCAGATGAACTTTGTCTTCAGCAGCTTTGCAGTAGATCAGTGCAAGGGATGTTAAAGGCCATGAATGAAATCAAACACCTTTCAGCGTATGAGAGCAGATATCCACGGTCTAGGTCTACCAGTACTGACATCACAGAGGAGGGTGGTGTTGGATTCGTCCTTGGGGATGTCATCTCTCCTTTGGGATGATGTCCTACATGCTTGGTAATCTGGATCTTTTCATTGGGCTTGAGCCAAGGCATTGTAATTCAATTCCTTGGTGCATGGTGGCCAATGTGTTTCTTGACAGGGTATCATCAAAGGGATTAATTTAAATGAAGGGTGCAATTGTATTCAGGCATGGCAGAGAGATATCGACGTTGTCGGGCAGACCAGACGTAGGACTAGCGAGTTAAGGCGTTCACCAGAGGCATGTGGTCCATATGAATGACGAAGTGTGTACCTTCCAAGAAGTGGCAAAAGTGACGAACAGCCAAGTGCACCTCCAGCAATTCATCGGTTGATAGGGAATGCTTTACGTTGCAGGATGCTGATTTCTGAAGGAGACCTCACTTCAGATCTTTTGGCATGCACTTGAAGGAGGCGTAGAGGGGGCAAAAGTCGCGGCAATGGCTGGCAAAACACAATCATAATAGTTTATCATGCCCAAGAATTCTTGCAGTACTTTGAGGGTCGAGGGCGTGGGAAAGTTTTGAACGGCGGCCACTTTCTGGGGGTGAAATCCTTCAAGAGTGATTTGGTGCCCTAAGAATAATACTTTGTTGTCACCAAAGGTACACTTGTCTTACCGAACTGCAAGGTCGTTCTGTTGTTGGCAGTTGAGCACTATGCATAGGTGACGGAAGTGTCCCTCTTTGAAGGAAGAGAACACAAATATGTCATCCACGTAACATATACAGAAGGGGAGGTCTCCTAAGATCCCATCCATGAGCCGTTGAAAAATGGCCCCACTATTACGGAGGCCAAAACAGGAGTAATTGAAGTTGGAAATACCAAAGTGAGTCATGATGGTGGTCTTGAGGATGTCTTCTGGGTTCATGGCTACCTTATAACATTCCTTCAGGAGATCGAGTGTGGAGATAACCTTTGCTTTGTGCAAGTAGGATGTACTGTCGTGGATGTTTGGGAGGGGTTAGGGATCAGGTTCTGTCTACATGTTCAGGAGCCTGTAATCCCCACATGAGAGCAGAGAGTCATCTTTCTTCAGGAAGATGTGTAAGGGTGACGACCATGGGCTTGAGCCCTTTTTGCTAAGGTCCATTGCTTTCATATTGGAGAAAATTTTTTCGGTTGCTGTCAAACGATCCAGTGCCAGATGACTGAATCTGGCCAACACTGGGACCCCGCCATCTTGATATGGTGATTGATACTGTGTTTGGCGGGATCCGTGGGCATTTTATGAAGTTCTGGATGGAAAACTTTTGGGTATGACATGACCAGGTGGATGTAGGCATCCATATGTGAACTGATGTGGAGAGCGAAGTCAGAGGGAGCGGGTTGACGATGATTGGCAATGTGACATCAGCAACGAGAAACTTCCAACGATATTGTGAGGGTTTCACAACGATGAATGGGTATCGCAGATCCGTTTACAGCTACCAGGTGGACGTCGGCACACTTAGACAGACTACCCCGTGTGCTGGAGAGTGGCCTTGGCAGATGAGAATGGCAAGCACCTGTGTCTACTAAAAACTGCATGCTCATACCTGCATGATGTAAAAAAAAAAAAAGTTAGTGACAAGGGAGGCCACTTCCACAAGAGATGGACTACTCATACGTTTTTTGGCCACTGATAACCGATTGCACATTTCTTCACAGCAGCCCCGAATTTGGAGTGGTTGTAGCATAACTGAGGCCGATGGACATCAGTAAGTGGCTGGAGAGATTGGTGGATGGGGCGTGAGCGAGGGGTGGTACATGTGAGTGGTGGGCAGCTTTGTTGTTGCTCCAGAACATCATGGGGTGGGTGTTTGTCTCCTACCACATTGACGTCAGGGGTGGAGGCATTGATGGAGGTTTTGAAGGTGGTGAAGTGACTGTCCATAAGGGCGTCGACTTTTGTCATCAGGTCCTCTATGGGCAAAACATCGACATGAGGGTGGCAGTTCGTATAGGTACTGTTAGGCGCCGTACCCAGACGGCACAAAGTAGATTCACTTCAAGAGGAGAGTCTTCTATGGCAAGTTGCAGTTGAGCGATACTGGTCATTTCCCTGAAGGTGAGCAAAGCCTTTTATTCCCCCAGCAGTTGTTCAGAGCTGAAAAAAAAAACTTGGCTATACAGGCGGCTGGCGATGGTGAGTGGCATCATCACATAGTAGGATACAGCAGTGAGGGGATGGCAGGAGGAAGCGAGTTCACCATTGGTCACCAATTGTGCGAGAGATCTATCAGGTTGTAACTGAGTGACTAGGTGAATGCAACTGAACTTTATTAAACAATTATCGAGTTTATATACACGGACTTGCGAGCAAGAATGTCACAAAAATTCAAACATAATCAAACATGAGCTAGCATACTTACACAGGTTGGTCTTTTAACAGTGCAGGAAAGAGTGAGTGATAAGATAAAAAAGGAAAACCATTAGAGTGTACAAGTATGTATAAATTACGTGCTGTACACCATAAACAGAAGCAAGTGGAAGGACATATTAGAGGCATTTGGTCTTCAGTGGACTAGTAATGGCTGTGTGTGTGGTTGTGCGCGGGTGTTTGTGTGTGCGTTATCTCGTGAATGATTCGTCTAAAAATGAACTTATTTCAACATTTCTTTTCTATTCTAGAAAGATTTGTTACAAACAAACCTTGAAGATGCATTACATAGCAATTCAAATTTAGATGTGTCTTATTTATTCTAATGGTTAGAGCCCGAAACATTTCGTTGTCTAAAAAATAAATTGGTGTATGTTTTACAGCATATGAGACTCAACAGCAATATTCATGAATTTTATATTTCCTCCTTATTTTCCTGAATATCCTGAGAGCTAATGTTTACTTCATTTTACTTCAGGACACGGAAACGTATTCACTCACTCTGAAAGGGTCCCTGGTGATATGCAGAGCAAAAAAGCCTTTTCAGTGCTTTTGCTCAATATTATTTCCATTTTTATTGCAACAGCTACTTAAAGCCAGATTGCTTGAACGTGTGGGAAATTCATAACG
>NC_090728.1:155995824-156000824 GCF_036898095.1 Palaemon carinicauda | reverse complement strand
TTCCTCGAATCTCATAGTAGAAAAAAGTTTTTATTATCTTTTCTAGAATAAAAAATAATTAATTATTTCTGCTGAATTTATTCAATGTTTTCCCAACAGGTATTATTTAGAGAAATTATATGATATGCACAGTATTTCGAAGGCCTATTTTTTTTTTCTAAAATGACAAAACAAGACTGGTGAAGGACGAAGAATATTATAAAATAATGTTTTGATAAAGAGGGTTTTCCATACATTAGAGTATTAAGCTCTACTTATTACTATATTTACGTAGTCATCGTAAAATCGTTACACTTACATCATCAAAAGCACTTCAAAGCGAAGGGGTCGGATTGAACCATTTGGTAAATGAATTATATTGAAACAGACAAAGGTTTAAAATTGCGTGACTATTTTATCTTACTTTCCTTTTCCAAAGGTCAATATAATGAAATGAAAAACATCGAAAAAAAGCTATAAAATTGATTTAGAAAAATTATCTGATTTATTTTTCTTGTCTTTGTACTTCGTTAAAAGAACTGTAAGTTTTAAATTTCAAACATTCTTGATTTCTATCTAATATCTATTACGTATACTGATGTAAATGAAACTTGCATCTTCTAACAACCAAAAGCCAACTGTGTCGGTGTTTGGAATGCACATTAGTTCTCCTTTCATTAACCTGTAGATTAAATTCTGTGTTGACGTGCCAGACTCAGAGTATCGCATGTATGTGCATGCGATTTCATTAAGACTGAATTCCACCACTTTCCCTGGTAAAGCCACATGCAATTAACTGATAACAGATGTATTAATGGAAATAATTAAATCATCAAATCAGCAACCATGAATGGCTCTTGAAGGCAGTGCAAAATGATAATGCTTGCCAAAATCATTGGTAACTATGTGAAGGCGTACCAGATCATTCATGACAGTTAACAAATAGTTTTATGAATGCAGTGAATGTTTAAAAATTTACTTTTCTTTGTAATTAAAGTAGGATAGTGAGAATTCCACTACTACTACTACTACTATTACTGCTACCACCAATAATAATAATAATAATAATAATAATAATAATAATAATAATAATAATAATAATAATAATAGTAATAATGATAATAATAATAATAATATATTTATTGTGCAAAATATTATATGCAATCTTTTTTCACATAGATGTGTTTTTTGTGTTTAGTCCTAAGTATCACGTTTTCCATAAACCCTCCAAAAAAAAGTTAAATTAATAAATTTCTACATATGATACAGCAGCTAGATAAATTTGGACATGCTTTTATTAGTATGTTTAACGAACCAATCTCTATTAATGGTTGATATGCAAAGCTTTGACCTTAATATATTGCAATTT
Source organism: Palaemon carinicauda (assembly GCF_036898095.1). NCBI lineage: Eukaryota > Metazoa > Arthropoda > Malacostraca > Decapoda > Palaemonidae > Palaemon > Palaemon carinicauda. The sequence goes on along the minus strand of NC_090728.1, from coordinate 155,999,476 downwards.
TTTGCTATAAAAATAACTCTTTTGTTGTTGGAAGTATTAACTTGATGAACCCTGGTTTTAGTTCTAACTGTTTTCATCTCTTGTTTTTTTTTTCCAGCATATAATCATTATAGAAGTGCGATATATTATATTCATTTTTGTTAGTAGTAGTAGAAGTAGTAGTAGTAGTAGTAGTAGTAGTAGTAGTAGTAGTAGTAGTAGTAGTAGTCAGAAATCTTTTTTTTTAGCTTTATTGTAAAATTGTGTCATTTACGGAGATTTTTCTTAATATTTGTTAAAAAAAAGAGATATAAGCAATGTGTTTTGCTATGTCAAGTAAAGTCTGCCTGACACTTGTGCGCATTCGTGGCACGCACTGGCACGCATTGATGCGCGAACTCGCGTGAACGAGCCGTGAAAATGTCGTGAACAGTGCGGGAACTCGCTTGCCAGAGCGTACCAATGCGTGCCATGCGCGCCTAGAACTTTGAAATGTTTAAAGTTTTTGGCACGCATTGGCACGCACTAAATGGCCGTGAAATAGTCGTGAACGATGCGCCAACTGGAGTGAACTGGAGTGAACAGTGCGGGAACTGGCGTGAACTGGAGTGAACGATGCGGGAAGTGGCGTGAACTTTATAATGAAGAGAAACAAAAAGGAAACGAAAAAATTAATGAAAAGGAAAGAAAAATAAACCTAATAAATTTTTATATTTGCTGTTTTAATGTGAAAAAAAATGATATCTTATTTCAAACTATTTCTATAACTTTATAATGAAGAGAAACAAAAAGGAAACGAAAAAATTAATGAAAAGGAATAAAAATAAACCTAATAAATTTTCATATTTGCTGTTTTAATGTGAAAAAAAATTATATCTTATTTCAAACTATTTCTATAACTTTATAATGAAGAGAAACAAAAAGGAAACGAAAAAAATTAATGAAAAGGAAAGAAAAATATAAACCTAATAATTGTTTATATTTGCTGTTTGAATGTAAAAATAAAATGATGTCTTATTTCATGCACACACTTATTTTCCTCTATTACCAATCAAGACCCAAAACTTTTGTTTTAAATAAAAATGAACTGAAAAATAAACCCAAGAAATTTTTAAGTTTGCTGTTTGAATGTAAAAATAAAATGGTGTTTTATTTCATCAACATACTTATTCTTCTTTATTACCTTAAAATGAAGAGGAAAACAAATTTTTTCTGTTTGCTGTTTTAATGTAAAAATAAAATTTCTTATTTTAACACACTTTTTTCTCTATTACCTTAAAATCAACAGCCTAAAAACTTTTCATGTTTGCTGCTTTTAATGTTAAAATAAAATGCTTTCTTAATACTTGTACATATTTTATGTCTGCTATTTATATGTAAATAAAATGCTTTCTTATTGAAACAAAAATAAAGGGCAACAAAAAATACAAACGAAAAAGATACGTTTCTTCTCCTCAATGCAATGGTGTCTCTGACAGAAAGCATTGTTGTCTCTTCCGAAGCCAATCCAAGAATGTCCTCGGGTTGGAGAAGCCCCATTTTTATATGGAGTGGCCAATTCGTGAACTGGCGTGAACTGGCGTGAACGATGCGGAAACGATGCGGAATGATGAGTGAACTCGCGTGAACGTGTCGTGAACTTCTCGTGAATTACGCGTGCCAATTCGTGCCATCACGTGAACGTCGCGTGAACGATGCGCGAACTGGAGTGAACTGGTCGTGAACAGTGCGGGAAAAACACCAGTGCGTGCCCTTTGTGGCACGCACTGGCGCGCATCAATGCGTGCCAGTGCGTGGCAAAAATGCGCGCAAGTGTCAGGCAGGCATAACATATTTCGAATATGGAAAAATACCAGTAATATTTTCCATTTGTTATGAGAGCGGTAGGAGGCTTTCTTTTGACAAATGGTATTTTAGATTAACGTAACAAGGTTGTATAAAAGAGAAAAATCTAAAGCAGGCAAAATGAACAGTTACCAAAAAAATGGTTCTAGTACGTATTCATATTGGTAATTTTATACACTTCTGATTCCTCTTGAAATGTAAAATATGTAGAGTAATCTGCTTTAAAAATAACACCAACCACCTATTTAAACTGATGAGTGTCATAACTGTGAATAATTAGCCTTATAATTCAATTCCTTTCCTATTTTGGAATATGTTATTGAAAAGTCAAACTCTATAAATGCAATAGTTTACCAGTTTTACTTTTTGTGAATGGGAAAGCCTCACATATAATAATGCATTTACTGTTAGCAAAAATAGAATGTTAGTAATCTTACAAATCATAACAAAATCGTTGTAGGATATTCTAAATGCTTCACCGAGTAAGCAAACTGTACCAACCGAACTATTGATTAGTTAAGATTGATTGCATCACTATGCCACCGGATTATCATCTGAGCCAGGTGCATCAGGGCATCCCAAAATCATTATTGGAGTTCGATAACGATTCCCGTTGTCGAGTGACACGCGAACACACACATACACACACACACACACACACACACTAAAGCGTCGTGATCGTTTACCATTCACCAATGTTTTCACTCTGTGAATTAACATTTTATCGAATTTGTGATTTGTTTGGCAAAATTAGTTGTAACCTAATATGAAAAACTACTGAGAAACTTGCAATTATATTCAGGAAGATGCAGGGAGTCTTTTGATAGAAAAATGCTGAATATTTTCTGTGAAAGTCCATTTTATTCTTTTTTCGATTTCAGATAAATCACGTGATATTATAAATATAGTTCTATAATTGTCATATGTAGAAAAAAGTATCATATTTCCTCTTTTCAATGTCAGATTTATTCATATTACAATACATGAATCAGTAAGCACACTATAAATTTTTTTGCTTATGTAATTAAAATTCTATGAAACTAAACTTAAAATTATTCTGAATTCTTTTCATAACATATATGATTCTTTTTATGAAGCAGTATCTCGATTGATAATATATAGTCAATGAATTTCAGTCGTTAATATTAGGGATCGTCATTGAGGCTTCAAATTATATTGTGTGTGACTTTTGCGAATTTATATATTATTTTTCAAGATATATATATATATATATATATATATATATATATATATATATATATATATATATATATATATATATATATATATATATATATATACACATGCGTGTGCGTGTGTAAAAATCACGAAAGCTAACACGTGATAAACAAAAAATATATTACAGTCAGGAAAGGAAAAGTGTCACCAATATGACAAAGGTACTAACTCCAATGAAGTCTTCACATTTTCCTTTCTTGGCTATAATATATATATATATATATATATATATATATATATATATATATATATATATATACATACATATATTATATATATATATACATATATATATATATACATATATATATATATATATATATATATATATATATATATATATATGTATATATGTATCAGTGGAAATTGATCTCCACACTTATAGGTAACTATAAATTAGGATATATATATATATATATATATATATATATATATATATATATATATATAGATAGATATAAATTAAGATATATATATATGTATGTATATATATATATATATATATATATATATATATATATATATATATATATATATATATATATGTATACACACACACACACACACATATATATATATATATATATAT
>NC_090728.1:155988324-155990824 GCF_036898095.1 Palaemon carinicauda | reverse complement strand
TAATCAGTGACTTTGTCTCCAACGGACATGGCATATCTTTGATGTCATCGTCAGGATCAATTGATGATCATCAAAAGCGTTTACCTTATTCGATTTCAAATGTAAATATCCACCAATCTATCGGATGAAAAAATAAACATCCATTGCGACGAGTCTGTTTACCTAGAAGTGAGAGGGAATTTAATTAAAGTAGCGGAAGTGAAGAGCAAAGGTGGCACTGAAAATTAGAAGGTTTGTTTGCTTATTGTGTGAATAGTTAATGTGAGTATCGAGATATGAAGCTTAGGGTTGGATTGGGCCCTAAATATAAACACTATTTCTGGTGTTTCATAACAAGCTGAAAAATTCATCACCTAGATTAATGTTATACAGCAATGTCTCTTTTTCTAAGTATCTTTCTATCTATCTATTTATATTTATATGTATATATATATATATATATATATATATATATATATATATATATATATATATATACATACATACATATACATATATATATATACATATATATATATATATATATATATATATATATATATATATTCATACATGAATACATACTTACATGTATACAGAACAAATGCCTTAAACATATCCTTCGACTTTCGTCTGTTTGTGGTCTTTCTATGCCAATCCACACCCACAAAATTTCTTAGTTTGTCAATCCATCGTCTTCTCTTCCTTTCCCTTCTTTTACAATCTCTAGGGACCCATTAAGTTATTCTTAATGTGCTTCTAGCTGTAATTCTCATTATATGTTCTGCACATGGTCATTTCTGTTTATTAAATAACATTAGAATATCCCATACTTTAGTTTGTTCTCGTATTCATGGTGAACTCTCTCCATCTGTTAGTTTTATTCCCATCATTATTCTTCCATAGGTCTCTGAGTTGTAAGTCGTTTATGTTTTGAGGCGTTAGTATAGCTTCAAGTTTCTGATGCATAAGTTATAACTGGTAGGACCATCTGATTAAACACATTTCTTCTTAGAGAAATTGGTATTTTACTTTTTATTATCTCCTTTTGTATACTAAAAGCTCCCCAGTCCATTATTTTTCTTCTTTTAAGTTTGGTCTCGTTTCCAGGGAAAAACTGTCTGTCCTAAGTACGTATATTCATCAACAATTTATAGAAGTTCGTCCGTAACTCTTATTTGTTGTTTCGCCATTTTTATTGAACATTATCTTAGTTCTACTCAATGGTTTTTAGTCCTACATTTCTACTTCTTCTTTTCAAATCTTCTATCATCTTTTGCAATGCCTACCTGATTCACTAAACAAAACTATGTCATCTGCAAATCTTAAGTTGATAAGTACATTTTCCCAATCTATATTTTTAAAAACTTCTAAGCATGATATGAATAATTTAGGAGAGATGGGGTCTTCCTGTTTAACTCGTTTCTCACTCGGAATTTTCTCACTACCTTGATGGAGTTTAACGATTGCTGTACTGACTGTATATATATCTTCAAGTGTTCTACCGTGAGATTCATCTATTATATTTCTTTGAAGACCTTTTATTACTGCTGAGGTTTTGGCAGAATCAAAAGCTTTCTCATTGTATAGTCTATAAACGCCATATATATACATATATATATATACCATATCATATTATATCATCTCCCCCTACGCATATTGACACAAAGGGCCTAGTTTACGTTTTGTTAGTTTTCTCTGTCTAGAGCTTTTAAATCAAGACTTCTCCATTCATCATCTACGCGTTTCATAGTCCTTAGCCATGTAAGCCTGGAACTTCCAACTTTTCTAGTGCCTTCTTGAGCCCAGATGGAAGTTTGGTGAACTAATCTCTCTTGGGGAGTACGAAGAGCATTCACATACCATCTCCACCTACCCCTCACCATGATCTCATCCACATAATGAACTTGAGTAATCTCTCTTATAGTTTCATTTCTAATCCTGACCTGCCATTTAACTCCCAATATTCTTCTAAGGGCTTTGTTCTCAAATCTACAAAATCTGTTGGATACTGTTTCATTGTCATACTATGACTCATATCCATACAGTAACAGCGTTCTCATTAATATGATATATAGCCTGATTTTTACCTCCGCTAATGAAGTTGGAAGGTGTTTGCTTGGTTTACCCCCTATTTGTGTGGGTTTTTTGTGTGTGTTTGTTTTCGAACAGCTTCCTGGCCACAATTTTAATCGTAGAGTAATGAAACTTGCAGGGATAAACTGTTATGTAAAAAGTTGGAAATCATTAAATTTTGGAAGGTCAAGATCATGGTTAAGCAAACTGTCCAATTCATGTAATCGGCCATATGTTTGTACATCGTTGTCACAGAGACTTGAAACTTGGCTCATATCTAAGTTTATGAAAATTCTTGCTAATTAATACATTTCAAGATCAAAGGTCAAGGTCAAGGTTGAGCTAAAGGTCGAGGAATAAGTTGCTGCGCCTGAGGTGTGCGCGCTAATAAGTCCCCCTCTAGTCATACGTAATTTCAGGTGATTTGATTTCCAAAGTTTACTTA
>NC_090728.1:155978324-155983324 GCF_036898095.1 Palaemon carinicauda | reverse complement strand
TACATATATACTGTTTATATACAAATAGTATATATACATATATATACATATATATGTGTATATATATATATATATATATATATATATATATATATATATTTATGTGTGTGCCCGTGTTGTTATTAAAACCGGTTTTTATTGAATTCCTTGATGTTTCCCCTTCTTTACACCTATGCTTCTCTTACAAATGATCTCCCAACGTTTCCTCGAGAAAATAAACCTTGGGCACTCCAAAAGTATTAGGTGACCAAGTACGGATCCAACGAACTCCAACATTTTTACAGCGAATGGGATGGGAGTCGTTTTTCCCCGGGATGGAACCGGAATGATCCATTTATGAGGGGAAGGCACGACCTAGTTTTGGGTCTTCAGGCGGTTGTAAAATTTCTAGACGCTGCAGGAAGTGGCGAGCCTGAAAGAAATCTATAACGCCTGGGCTTTACAATTTTCTAGACGAGAAGGAGAAAGTGAATAGTACAAAGATAGAAAAAAATACATCAAAGCAATATGTATTGTTGATTTAGTTTTTAATTCTTATAATTTATTAAACGAGTAAAAAACAAGTTATCAAAGATTGAAAGCTTACTTTTTTAGTAGTTGTTTCTGTAGTGACTGAGTATTACAAGTATAAGAAGTAACCCGTTCTTTCAATATAAAAATAAATTCAATATTCATTATTTCAAGTAATGTATGTGATAGAACGATAGTTGCTGAAGAAAAACATGCATAAACTATTTCTTAAGAATCAGAGTTGGGGAAAAATGAGGATTAAAAATTAGTTTTAAGATAGTTTGAATTTTTCATGAAACGATATTGAAAATTAGTAACAGAAAGATTCAGTCCATCTGGGTGGTATATGTTGCAAATTATTGAGATACGAGGTGTGTCTTTTGAATATAAGGTAGGTGGAGACGCCTTTTTTTTTATTACGAATTTGAGTTCAGAGGAAGAAGTAAGTAATATTGTTTTTAAGTTTAGGTCCGTATAAAGAAAGATTAGCTTCAAGGTGATGGACTTAATCAAAAGAAAATGTGTTTCTGGGAAGAATACTAGAAAATTGTCTGACGAAACTTGTGGAAATAGAAACAAATTTTAGTTTAAGAGGAGGAGCTAAGAAATAATTAAACGTGTTTTGCAGCTTTGAAAGATGTATAAGCAGGCCGAATATGTAAGTGATTCCCCTTTCTGTTCATTAAGAGAAAAGTAAATAAACAAATGGTATTAAGGGTAATATTTTTATCAAGGAAGAACAAATTGAATGCTTGAATAGAAGACTGCCAGATTTTATTAAAGAAACAATGGAGAGGGTTACAGTGTTTTAAGATTAAAAATAAAAATGATAGTTGGGGCTATATGGTTTGATTAAAAATGGTAAATTATTTTTCAAGGGAAAGTATATTTCACAATTCAGTCGAGGATTGTAAACAGGTATTTCAAGAAACATTTAGGATTTAAATCGTTTTTAGATTTGTAAGTACAATCAGTCAGGAATTTTGAAAAGAACTGACAAAACGTAAACTTCATCGACTTACTATAGTTATCCATTCTGTTCCACCTTCATATTTATTTTTACAAAGATAACTGACTTTTATTTTGAAAGATAGAGCACCTGTTGTAACTCTTGGACTCCATTTGAAAAATAAAGCCTCATATGGTGTAATATTAGTAGATGCAGTAAAAACATTCATTTATGGTATGTGAAATTTCTCTTGTGAATATAGTTGCAGGTTTCTGGGACCAGTTTACTCAAAATGGAAATTTAAGATGGTCTGCTCAACCATTTTCTATCAGTTAATAAGAAAAAAAATCAACCTTTTGAAAGATCAGCAAAAATTCCTCATGCTACATTTTATTTAGATAACATTTTGCCTTATTTTCCGTCATATTTATTCGTTGTACTTATTTTCACAGTTCTTATGCTGTGAAAAGTTTGGCACTTATCTTTTTTTTTTTTTATTTCACCTTCCACTAACTTGTTATAATATTTGTTTGTTTTTTATCTCATATTACTGTGAAATTCTTATTATGTGAATTTCTTATTCTTTCTGAAAATGTATTGGTTTATTTATCAGATGTCTGGCATCATTACCAATTGAATGCTGATTAGCTTTTCAATGTGTATTTCTAATAATAATAATAATAATAATAATAATAATAATAATAATAATAATAATAATAATAATAATAATAATAATAATAATAAAGTAAGGATGATCATGATAAGATTTTTTTAATAGTAATATGATGTTTTGATACTAATGATAACTGTAAAACAACGACAATATGATACAAAAAATATCTCATATCAATATACTGTAATAGCACGTTAGTGGAATGAGAACAATTGCAGCATATCTGTTCGTAAAAAATTCCTGATTTTAGTAGATAATTATATGAGCAAAACGTCATTCAGTAACAAAAACTAACCTACTTATATTTCCTAAAGATAACGAGATTCAAATTCTTTAATAGCCATCTTAAAATCTGTTGTTGAGCAACTCTAATCTATTTTATGAAATTCGGATTCGATCCCAAAGTGCGTTGATAGTGCACCTTAAACCTTAGCTCTCTCTCTCTCTCTCTCTCTCTCTCTCTCTCTCTCTCTCTCCTCTCTCTCTCTCTCTCTCAAAAGAGCGTTGGCATTACACCTTAAATCTGACCCTCTCTCTCTCTCTCTCTCTCTCTCTCTCTCTCTCTCTCTCTCTCTCTCTCTCTCTCTCTCTCTCTCTTTCAAAAGTCTGTCAGCAATACACCTCAAACCTTAGCTTCTCTCTCTCTCTCTCTCTCTCTCTCTCTCTCTCTCTCTCTCTCTCTCTCTCTCTCTCTCTCTCTCTCTCTCTCTAATAAGTGTGTTGGTTATACACCTTAAACCTTAGCATCTCTCTCTCTCTCTAATAAGTGTGTTGGTTATACACCTTGAACCTTAGCATCTCTCTCTCTCTCTCTCTCTCTCTCTCTCTCTCTCTCTCTCTCTCTCTCTCTCTCTCTGTCAAAAGTCTGTCGGCATTACACCTCAAACCTTAGCTTCTCTCTCTCTCATAAGTGCGTTGAATATACACCTTAAACGTTAGCTTCTCTCTCTTCCATTCATAATTGCGTTAGCAATACACCTTAAACTTTAGCCTCTCTCTCTCTCTCTCTCTCTCTCTCTCTCTCTCTCTCTCTCTCTCTCTCTCTCTCTCTCTCTCTCTCTCTTTTGCATTGACGCTGAGTAATTATTAATAGGAACCAAAATCATTGCGCTTAGCTCAAATTAACATAATGCAAACGCATTTTTCTAGGAGTGAGCATTTAAATGCACGCGCATAATCACGAATCGTGCCATACATAATGAGGAAAACATCACACACATTCACATTCAAATGGTTATAAATGGGTGCTCTGATGTTCTGGTAAAATAGCACGAATGATTAAAATTTTTCCCCTCGGTTTTCAGAATTCGAGAGTCAAAAGCTCTACTGTAATTTCAGGAGGACATATAATTAGTTTATGATAATATTACAATTTGCATTTGATTATTTCGTTCAGTATTTAATGATGTTTATGGTAATGAATATTAATGCTCATTTGTAATAATGATTGCCATCCGCTCAATGAAGTTTGTTTACATGAATTATTTATTAACGTAAGAGCACACAGTCGAATGAATATATTTATACAATATGAATGGAAGTCAGCTCAACAAATTTCCAAATACTAATATCATAAACCAGTATAATGTAAATCATTTGTAATGAATATATAAACATGATATATTTTTGTAGAAAGGTGGACAAGCACAAATAGACAGATACATGTCTGAACGAACATACACACACATTCACATCCATATACGCACATGCTATGAAATTTCATGAAGAAATTTCCTTACTAATATGCATTATTGTTCCATGCCATAGGAGTAAATTACTTTAATTTCTATTTCTTATTTATTCAATCTTACTCAAAATTTGGAGTAATATCAAACTTACTTTAGGGTTTCTTTTCAATGGAAAATTCCGACTGAATTCAAGTGATTTTGCAATAGCTACTACAAAGTGGATCCCTTGTAAAGAGGTATACAGTATTACAAATAATAGTCTACGAAGAATTTTTTCCTTGATTCATTCAAATTAGGGTTTTGATGTTTTCATTTTATGTAAAAAAAACTCGTAGAAATTTAACGATGTGATGGCACTGTATGTGAAGTTTTCTTTGTTCATATAATTCTATTTATTCATTTATTGGTAGACTGACGTAATAAGTGTTAGTAAGAAATATTGATAGAAAACTATATTTATTTATGTTTTCTGTCTAACGTTCTTGGAATTTGGAATGCAAGTTGTTTAATGGGTGAAGATTCATTTGCTAATCACACAACCAAGAAGCCAGACACAAGAGATATAAATGTTTTGTATCCGGCAAATGAATGATATTACATGAATGAAGAATTCTATCTTGTCTATCTAAAAGTGTTATTTATGTCAAGAGTAGATTATACAAAGAGAAATGCCTAGATTGGAAAATGTAGAATATAATTATAATTCAGTGACTCTTTGTCGTATTACATCACTAAAATATTTTCCAGAAATAAGAGATTCTATCATTTTCATCACCTATTCAACTCGCTGGTTAAACACTTTTAATTTTGAAACCGGAAAACTTATAATCTGTCCAGTGGAAATTGGTCGATAATCATGACGCTCACATTTTCATTTTCCATCCTCCTATTTTTCATATAAATTGTTTTTCGTATTTTATTCTATATCTGCTTTTGACACGCTATGACACTCAAAAGGAAAACGGACAACCCCATTTTTTCCGGGAAAAGAAGCCTTTCCCACTGGACAAATGCAATTTACAAACTCAAAACACCATTCAATTTTAAAATCCTCTTACTGGTTGTAAGGAAAACAATGTTTTATAGTTCAATATGTTCCAGAAATGAAAAAAATATTTCACACATCTGTTTTAAAACACATCGAATGAACATTGGTCTCCAATGATTGTCAAAATATTTC
>NC_090728.1:155955824-155975824 GCF_036898095.1 Palaemon carinicauda | reverse complement strand
AGGTGAAATGAACTAAGGGATATAACGGATATATAAGGATATAAAGATATCCTTATTATCCAAGAAGACCAAGAGTACTTATAAGATAAAGGGGATAATGTAGTGGTCGTCGAAGTACAACTCAGAATACTAAGTCTTATGTAGAGGTATTTTCCGCAAGAGATAATGTTGTAGATATTTCCCCAAGAGATTCATTCTTGATTTTTCAAGCATAGGATACATCTGTAGTGTTTATTGTAATCAAGTAACTGAACCTTGAAAATATATAAATATTTATTTTTCTTATATCAAAATTATAAGGAAACATTCATCATCCATAATGAAATCAAAGAAAATCAAAACCATATGAATTCAATGTCTTAATTTCAGTAAGTAAATACATATTCATTTGTTAATTAGATCAACGAGAGGTAGGGTACAAACGCATGCACACACACATACACATACACACACAAACATGCGCACACACACACACACACACATATATATATATATATATATATATATATATATATATATATATATATATATATACATATATACATATATATGTATATATATACATATATATTATATTTATATATATAATATATATGTATATATATACATATATATGTATATATATATACATATATATATATATATATATATATATATATATATATATATGCAGAAGAACCACAGGGAAAATGAAAATACGAAATATACGCTTATGTCCTGACTAGTTTTGTGATACTTCTTCAGAGGACTGATTTATTGAGAGAGGTTTCTTTACATTTTATAGGGAAAGCAAACTACGAACATACATATAGAGATTTAGAGAATAATGACACTCCCTTACCCGCTACCTAGGCTTGGGTCAGGTGTTAAGTGGGCGGAGTCCCCAAGCTCATTAGACACTTGCCAAAAAGGGTCATTTGTAGTGGCAGGTAAATTCTTGTTTTTTTTAATTTCAGTACAGTTTATTTATATGAAAACACGGTAGCCTTATCTATATAAATACATAAGCAAAACATACACATACATACATATATATACATACATATACACATACATATACATATATACATATATACATATATACACACATACATATATATACACATACATATATATACACATACATACATATACATACATACATATGTATATATACACTCATATACATCCAACATTAATATCATAAACATATAATCATGTATATATCAATACTTATATCTAGCATAACACTATATAATGCCAATACTATATAAAATAATTATACCCTTTAATGAATGGTAGCTTAGGTCTAAATATTGATTTCAAAACGACGTTAATTATTCACAATACATTCAATTCTACATTAAGTGGTTAATGTTATTTTATATAGCTTACAAATCTCTTTACATATAAAGGCGTCGAGTTTATACATTCCATGACCAACATTCAAGTTGTTTTCAAAGGTTTTTTTTATGAAACTGGACTCTATGATGTTTCTTTCCACTAAGTTATTTGAATGAACCAATTTCTTTTCTCCTGACCAATTAATATTGTGATTTTTATCTCTAACGTGAGCAAAGAGTGCATTATTATCTTGAGTATATCTGACACTTTTCTTATGTTGTTCAATTCTCTTTTCTAGGGTTTTACCAGTTTGACCAATATAGTATTTTTCACAAGCATTGCATGGAATACGATATACACATCCCTTGGTAATGTCAGGAGAATTCTTTATTAAGGCTGTTTTTATTGTATTTTTACTCTTAAATGCTACAAATGACGAGAAATCAGATGAAGCCCAGGTAATATCTGGTGTGCCCCAGGTACGGTATTAGCTGCACTGCTATTTGTTATTATGATCTCAGACATAGACTGTGATGTTGAAAACTCCGTAGTGAGAAGTTTCGCCGATGACACAAGAATAAGTAGAGAAATTACTTGTGATGAAGATAGGAACTCACTACAAAGAGATCTAAACAAAATATATGAATGGGCGGAGATAAATAGGATGGTATTTAACTCCGATAAATTCGAATCAATAAATTATGGAAACAGAGAAGGAATGGTGTATGCATACAAGGGACCTAATAATGAGACAATCACAAACAAGGAAGCAATTAAAGACCTTGGTGTAATTTTAAATAGGAATATGTTATGCAACGACCAAATAGCAACACTGTTGGCTAAATGTAAAGCAAAAATGGGAATGTTATTCAGACACTTTAAAACAAGAAAAGCTGAACACATGATTATGCTTTACAAAACTTATGTGCGTAGTACACTCGAGTACTGCAATGTGATATGGTACCCACACTACCAAAAGGATATTGCGCAAATAGAGAGTGTACAAAGGTCCTATACTGCTAGAATAGAAGAAGTTAAGGACCTTGACTACTGGGAAAGACTGCAATTTTTAAAACTATACAGTCTAGAAAGGAGAAGAGAACGCTACATGATAATACAAGCATGGAAGCAAATAGAAGGAATTGCTGAAAACATCATGGAGCTTAAAGTATCAGAAAGAGCAAGCCGAGGTAGATTAATAGTGCCAAAAAGCATTCCAGGTAAACTGAGAAAGGCACACAGGACATTAATCCACTACGCACCAGCATCGATAATGCAGCGACTATTTAATGAGCTGCCAGCTCATCTAAGAAACATATCAGGAGTGAGCGTAGATGTGTTTAAAAATCAGCTCGATAAATACCTAAGATGCATCCCAGACCATCCAAGACTGGAAGATGCAAAATACACCGGAAGATGCATTAGCAACTCTCTGGTGGATATACGAGGTGCCTCACACTGAAGGACCTGGGGGAACCCAAACAAAAAATAAGGCAATAAGGCAATAAGGCATTTACATTGAAGTTTTTTAACAATTGGGGAATTTCTTTAAAAGAATTACAATAAGGTAGTACAAGTAAATTTTGTGTGTTGTAGTTTTTTCTGTTATCATTACCGAAAAAAGTCTTTTTTGCTGTTCTTAGGGCATCATCTAACACAATTTCAGGATACTTTAGTTTTTTACCTATTGCTCTAATCCCATTTATTTCGTCATCAATATATTCAGGGCTGCAGACTCGAAATGCTCTTAAAAACATAGAAGTAAATACAGATTTCTTAACTTTGTTGCCTTGGTTTGAGTAGTAATGGACATATGCCGAGATATTCGTTGGCTTTCTGTATACACTAAACTTAAGACTATTGTTACATCTATGTATGCGACAGTCCAAAAAAGGTAGGGTACAATTATTCTCCAGCTCCATAGTGAAATTTATTGATGGTACCAAACTATTCAATCTAAGAAAAAAGTTATCTAAATTTTCATTGCCTGGCCACACACATATTATGTCGTCAATATATCGAAACCATTTTACATTATTAGGTATGATGTTATTTAAGATTCTGCTTTCAAAAAATTCCATAAATAGATTGCTCAATACTGGGGATAAAGGGTTTCCCATATCCATACCAAATGTTTGTGCATAAAATCTCCCATTGAATTCAAATTTACAATCTTTTATACATAGTTTAATTAATTCTATTAAAGTGTCTTTGGAGAATGGTAGATTCAATTGTCTATTATCTAAGGTTTCAGATAAAAATTCCAACATGTCATCAATAGGTACTTTAGTGAATAGTGAGACTACATCAAAACTAACAAGCCTACAGGTACTGTTAATCTGTACTTCATTCAGTTTGTTAATCAAGTCTACATTATTTTTTATATTTGAATATGAAATGGTGCCAACTAAAGGATTGAGGATATTCACAAGGTACTTAGATAATTTATATGCTGCTGAACCTACAGAGCTAATTATTGGCCTAGCTGGATAATTTGGCTTATGAGTTTTAATAGTTCCATACATATATGGCAATGTTGGTGATATTGTACAAACCTTTTTTATCAGATCTTCATTCCCTTTTAGTAACTCTTTCACTTTTTTGTTGTAATTACTATTCACAAACTTAATTGGGGTTTTTCTTAATTCCATGTAGCCTATGTGTTTTCATCACTCAAGAGGTTTTCCATTTTTTCTATATAATCATTTTTATTTAAGATTACCAGTGCTCCAGATTTATCGGCTTTTGTCATGGAATTAAGAAAAAACCCAATTGAGTTTGTGAAAAACATTAACCACTTAATGTAGAATTGAATGTATTGTGAATAATTAACGTCGTTGTGAAATTAATATTTTGACCTAAGCTACCATTCATTAAAGGGTATAATTATTTTATATAGTATGCATAAGTATATTGGCACTATATAGTGTTATGCTAGATATAAGTATTGATATATACATGATTATATGTTTATGATATTAATGTTGGATGTATATGAGTGTATATATACATATGTATGTATGTATATATATATATATATATATATATATATATATATATATATATATATATATATATATATATGTATGTGTATATATATGTATGTGTGTGTATATATGTATGTGTGTGTATATATGTATATATGTATATGTATGTGTATATGTATGTATATATATATGTATGTGTATGTTTTGCTTATGTATTTATATAGATAAGGCTACCGTGTTTTCATATAAATAAACTGTACTGAAAGTCAAAAAAACAAGAATTTACCCGCCACTACAAATGACCCTTTTTGGCAGGTGTCTAATGAGCTTGGGGACTCCGCCCACTTAACACCTGACCCAAGCCTAGGTAGCTGGTAAGGGAGTGTCATTGTTCTCTAAATCTCTATATGTTTGTTCGTACGATTGCTTTCCCTATAAAATGTAAAGAAACCTCTCTCAATAAATCAGTCCTCTGAAGAAGTATCACGAAACTAGTCAGGACTTAAGCGTATATTTCGTATTTTCATTTTCCCTGTGGTTCTTCTGCATCTGAGCATCACGTATTCCTGTGATTTTTACGCGCATATATATATATATATATATATATATATATATATATATATATATATATATATGTATATGTGTATGTATATATAAAGCATGCTTACTTTTTTGTTAGTATTAATCGTCATACCCATGCAGTATTCAAACGTATTGTATTGAAGATAAATATTTTAATTGTCATGAAACATAAACTATTTCATTGGTATTCAAAAATCGGAATGCATTAATTGGAATGTTTTTTTTCTTTTTTTTCTTATTAGAAAAGTCACTTACCCTACTATCAAAAGTCTTGTTATATAAAACTGTTCTAAATCCTCAGGTCCATTTAGCAGACAATTCGCCCTTAAAACTGAAAACAAAAGTTTGGAGAGATACCTATTGCGTGTTCCAGAACTGCAATATCATTATTCATTTATATTTGCAAAACATAACATAGTTATAGAAACATGGTCCTTAGAATATTAGAGCATGAAAGAATTCTCATTTAATGAATTTATCTTAATACAATAATGAACGGATAAACACTTCCACTTTCATTCCAGTTTAACCAGGAATTGAAGCAGGAAACCAGCCAGAGATTCCGGGAATTCCTCTAAACACTTTCAAAGACAACGCCAATGTAATGGTCAGATTCCGCTGGTTTCATCCAGCTTAATTTGTTCTGCCAGTAGCTTGTGATACGATTTCCCAGGTAAATGCAGTCTGCAAATGATTTGAGGGACCAGGCAGACGTTCAAGACTAAATTAGTTTTTCATGGCAAATTATGTCTTCTCGTCAAAGTTTGTTTTATGGTAAGACACTGATTTGAACTGTCACACACACACATACACACACACACACACATACACACACACATATATATATATATTTATACATAATATATATATATATATATATATATATATATATATATATATATATATATATATATATATATATATATATATATTTATATTATCACTATCAGCTGCAACTAGACTACTGCAGGATAAAGGCCTCAGACATATCCTTTCACTCATGTCTGTTTATGGTCTTTCTATTGCAGTCCATCCCTTCAAATGTTCTTAGCTCATCAATTCGTATTTTGATTGGTTTATTCTTCCCCGTAGGATGATGATTACCTCGCCGAAGCCTTGCCATTTTTCTATGGTATACATGTTATGATGAAGACAACCACTCACGTCAGTTTTTCTTCTCTATTTCTCTTCGCAATCTGGGACCGTCGACGGTCGGTTAAAAACTATGTGCCTAATTTATTTCTGAGGTGAACAGAGGCCCTCTCATTTTTGAGGAACACGCCCATCTGTTTCCTATTCTCCGTTCCGACTCCGAGCCACGTACGGAGTGCTTTTAACATTACAAGATAGATGCGCTAACGAAAACAACATGGAGAGAGAGAGAGAGAGAGAGAGAGAGAGAGAGAGAGAGAGAGAGAGAGAGAGACTCATGTTTTTTATAAGAATGAAGTTCCTCAAATAAAGGAAATCAAAAGTCTTCTGGAATTCTGATTAGAAACGGGTTTTATTATTCTGAATGACGTAAGTGTACCTGGGAAACAAATATTATATATATGTGTGTTTGTGTGTGTACGGAAGCTTTTACATCAAATATTCACACACAAAATTATAAAATATGTGTTTTTTTTTTTCCATTTTAAGAACATATTCATTTAAAGACAAATTTTTCAGAATTTAATCATGTATATCTGCCACCTTTTAAAATATTGTTCAGAAATATTTTTTCGATATAGAATGAAAAAACAGATTCTCTTAATGATTTTTTTGCAGACTTCAAATAACTAATTATGATAGAGTTTTCTGAAACTTCTTACAGGATTTTTCATAGTTAAGATTCAGTATAGCTATGAGCACCAATTAATGAAAATGTTTGTTAGACTTCTGACCTTTTTAATGCTTATAGTAACATGGATAATTATTTTCTATCAATAATAGTGATGTATATTTTCTATTTTAACCCACAGATACACCATTATATTCACTTTAACTACAAAAAGTAATGGATTATTATCAGATTTTTTTTACCCTTTTGATATTAAACTGAGTAGAAGAGATTGGTAAAAATATTTAAAAAAAATAGTTTTTTGGACTAAGCAGATTACACTGAACCTGTATATAGAGAAATAATGTAAGCCAAAAAATTAGTCGAGCATGAAATTGCATATCAAATCAGCTATAAAGACATGGCGCTAAAAAAAGGTCTGTTTGAATAAAATAAGAATGATGGCTAACTTTGAAAAGCTGATTGTTATTGACATTCATATGTTATTAGCTAATATGACGATATCAAAGAATATGAAGTAGAGACCTTTGATATGCACTGATGAATGATAATTACTTTGCCTGCTCATGCTTATGTGAATGGAATGGTAGCAAATAATTTCTGCTTCTGAAAGCCAAGCACAGAGGTTGAAATCTTTATATGAGTAAAACTGCAAAAACGTCAATTATTTCTTGTAAACATGAAATGAACGTAGAGAGTAGAGGTCCCCTTTTTTGTTTTTGTTTCATTTGTTGATGTCGGCTACCCCCCAATATTGGGGGAAGTGCCTTGGTATATGTATGTATGTATGTAAACATGAAATAACTATTTGACCATTCCATTTTTCCTTGATATTAGAAAATCATGCAATATTGCTTATATTTATTAACAATGCATTATGACTAACATGTTAATTATTTCAATATCATATCCAAGCGAAAAAAGAAGGAAGTTGTTACGAGAGTGGGAAAACAAAAACATCTACTGCATGGGAGTTGGGAGCGGTTGTTCCCCCCCCCCCCCCCCATTACTGAATATGGTAGTTTTCGTAGAGAATCAAATAATGAAAGTGTAAAGAGGTTACTTTGAGTTTAAACAAATTATTTTTTGAGACAAAGGGAATGGACAGGGTTGATCATATGTTGTGATGCCTTTTATTTAGTCATGAATAATGCAAAACAGAAAAGGAATAGCCTTAAATATCATTGCCTCCTAAAAAAAGAGATGTCACAGTAAATGTATATATTTTATTGGTTTTATATAAGTAACCCTAATTTCTATTTTAGAAAACGTTATTAACGTGTACATAGATTTTTCAAGACCAAGTAAAGTCTTTCTAATCACTGAAACAAGTCGTGAAAATGTAGACAAACCATTAATAATAAAATCCTTAATTCATTATGCAGTTAATATATGTGGTACATACAAAGTGATGTGGTGGATGGGGGAGTCAGTGTTAAAAGTAATGTTGTTAATGGGTATGATATAACGACCATACACCACACAGTCTAATGTATCCATTGATTTGCGTCATCTCCAATAACTAAGAGATTTGTCTAAAAACCAAATTGATAATTAAAGACCGTAATTATGATTCCCAGAATACTCAATACTCAAGAGATATAGAGCAAATCACTGATTTTTCTTATGTTCCCATATGAATTATCTTTCACTTGATGATTAGGGTGGCCATCATATCCTGCTAACATTTTTAAGTATAAGATGACTGAAGTTTTATTTAATAGAAAAAATATTCAATTAGGTTCAGTTGAACCCCATCGTGCCAACTTTAATTTAAGAACTGACCTATGCCTCAAGAAGTTAGCCGACTGTAACGAGTTGTTGACATGTGGTTGGGGAAAACCGTAAGAAAAGAAAATTTCTCTTAAATCATTCATGAAAACCGAACTTCTTAAAAATATAGCCATCCTCTCTACAGTGCGTTTTGGGAACTTTGGTACACATTATCAAAAGCTAAGGAAGTATCTGATACCTTCATAATACATCTGATAATTCGGAAGAATAATGTCTAAAAAAAGGCCAAATGTCATGGTATTTTTATTGTTATATTATAATGTATACTACACTAAATTATGGAATAAGACGGCATTATAGCTATGAAAAAAATAAAACAAATTTTATCGTTCTTTTGCTAGCTGTTCTAGAAAAAACGATTCTGGTGAATACTCGTATGCAGACATAAACTCACAAGTTCACACATACATATATACACACCAACACACACACAGATATATCTATCTATCTATCTATATAGGTATCTATATATATATATATATATATATATATATATATATATATATATATATATATATATATATATATGCATATATATACATACATATATATACATATATATATATATATATATATATATATATATATATATATATATATATATAATGTGTGTGTGTGTGTATGTTATACAAATGTGTATATATACATACATATATTAAGGCACTTGCTCTAACACATGTGGCTCCAGAGATACACAAGTCACTGCCACGTTTATCATTTCATAGAGGTGTTTTGGATGAATCCCCTGTTCAAGAGATCATATGTAATATTATTTGCCTCTCGATCCACATAGAAATCTCGCCACACTTGCTTGCTTTTAACATTTCCCTTGCACCCAGTCTAAGTCCTGCCTTAATATCAAGACCACTTCTTTCAAATACGTTTTTTTATATCCTTTTTTGCAATCATTTCTAGTGTTTCTCATCCTACATCCTTTTAGTTCTAAATTATAGACTATTTTCAATATCTTGTGGGAGTCCAATGAGCTGAACCCTTTTTTTTTTCATCTAATGCTACTGTGCATTTGATTCATCATCTCTCACTATTATAACCTGAACCTAAAGGGCGTGTTAACATTAGTGAAGGATAATTTAACATATAAATGGCAATGCATGATGAGTTTGAATAGCAGATTTGCAAATTGTAAACTAGTTAGTAAAAAAAAAAAAATCTTCCTTCAAACATTCCATATTTTTATTTTTATTTTTTAGAAAATAACTGATTGTTGTTCAAAAACAGTTATTTCTAGTTAATAATTCTCTCTCTCTCTCTCTCTCTCTCTCTCTCTCTCTCTCTCTCTCTCTCTCTCTCTCTCTCTCTCTCTCTCTCTCACTCTCTCTCTCTTTTATGAGGTTGCTGGACTGATTCTGATGAAACATTGACAAATTCACCATGTATTTCCAGTGCCAGCGCCAATTGTTCTAAACTACTAAAGTCAACCTAAAATATTATATTTCCTACTATAGAAATTATATACTTCACTCACCAAGAGGGATAGAATAACTTTTCAGCATTTTACACTGCTTGCCTTATATTTCATGTATTTTGATCAACAAGAATTTTCTGTGTTTGTGTGTGTGTGTGTGTGTGTGTGTGTGTGTGTGTGTGTGTGTGGTAGATCGCTATAATCTTCGATGAATATATGTTCAAATTTTATTGGTTTACAGAGGATGCTGGACGACAATGATGATGATGATGATGAGATTGGCCAACCAGTGATCAGATACATAGCAAGGGCGGCGCCTGTCACTTGTCCCTTTTCCCGGTAGGTCCTCCATAAAGTGTCTTTTTTCTTGTACTTCTTCCCTCTTAGATCGAGAGGGGAACGCTAGCAAGAATGTAACCAGTTCTTTTACTTATGATTTTGATTAATTTGCTATTTCATCAAAGATAATCGTTCTTACGTGGATTTTATGTGTTTTTATTGTTGGCAAAGGTTTTAAAAAAATAATTTGGTTTTACCAAGTAAATTTCATTTATTAGTATCTATTATTTGTTTTCAAATATTCAGTCTAGAGTAGAGCACCTTAAAACTGGATGTTTTGAGTTCTCGCACATAATTATATGATGGCTTCTTACAATTATAACATAATTTTTTTATATTATTGTTGTTGTTGTTGTTGTTGTTGTTGTTGTTTTTGTTGTTATTTCAAGGCAAAAATAGTAAATCAAATTTGATAACATATTCAGATGAAAAACAATGATAAAAGAAATTGTTTCTGAACTTGGTTTATAAAAAACAATTTTTACCAAGTCTGGAGTCCCACTGATTCATAATTCATTAGTAGCCGATACAGATATTTTAGAGTATTGTGTGTCCTGAAATCTTGCTAAGGAAAAAAAGTACTTTTTGATGTAACTACATTCCTCCTTTTACATGGTGGATGATGGATGCTCTACAAATGTACATAATTACCAATATTATAAAGTAATTAAAAAACAGTCAGGGATTCATTTTAGGGCCAAGGCTAAGGAATTTGGTAGGCCTTGAATTTTTGTCCAACAATCTAAGAGAAGAGTCTGCTCTTGAAAACAGGACATGGGAAAGGATTCTTTAATGAATAATAGTTAAATTTAGTGTTAAATAGAAAATGAAAAGATAACCAAGAATGAAAAATTAATTTAGACTGGAAGTGAGTTCAAAATAAATAGCAATGGAATAGAAATTTCAGAATATTACTTCAATCAATATGAGGTAGAACACTTTCTTGTTATAAAACATGTAACAAAACAGTGTACTGAAGCTTAATACTACGAACTATTTGCAACATGAATATTGTAAAACACAGCAAAGATTGTTTTTGACAAAGATTTCAAGTTAAATTCCCAGGTATGATGGATTATCATCAGTTTCTTGAATATCAAAAGAAGGCTTAATTATGGCTATTTATATCGATTATTTTTTATAAAGGGCGTAGACTCTTAAGACCTAATCGGATTTTATTTATACTAGGAACATCGAAATTAAGGGAAGATATTATCGAAGTCCTATAGAATATACAAAAAAGGCCAAGTAATTCCGAAATAGAATTTGCCTCTCCCTTTTATGATTATACATACATTATATATATATATATATATATATATATATATATATATATATATATATATATAGATATATGAATATATATATATATATATATATATATATATATATGTAAGTATATATGTATATATATATTTATATATTTATATTTATATATATATGAATATATATATATATATATATATATATATATATTTATATATATATATGTCTATATATATTTATATATATACAGTAAATATATATATATATAGATATATATATATAAATATATATTTTTATATATATATTCATATTTGTATATATATATATATTTATATTTGTACATATATATGTCTATATATATTTATATATATACAATATATATATATATATATATATATATATATATATGTATATATATGTATATATATATATATATATATATATATATACATATTTATATACAGTATATATATGTATATATATATATATATATATATATATATATGCATATATATATATATATATATATATATATATATATATATATATATATATATATATATATATGTCAATGGATAATGAGACATCGGAACATGGGTTTTTTCACTTTATTACAAAATGGTTTGTGAATACACTGTACACAGCTGATACTCTCAGATGACAACCTTGTTCTAATGACCGCTCGACAAGTAAGATGCAATGTTGCTCTGTCAATATGCAGAATTGTTAGATTTTGTGGAATTTTTCACTGTTATGGAATATACTGTCACCATTAGGGTCTCAACACATCACCTTATTAGACTTGGTACACGTCACCTACAACAGAGTTTAGTGATCGCACCCTACAATTTGTGACAGTCACACTGCTCTTGAAAAGGTCATTAATCTCACTGTATAAAACACATATTTCATATACAAGGATTAGTAAATGTATATATATATATATATATATATATATATATATATATATATATATATATATATATATATATATATATTCTTACAAAGCTGGTCTAGTATAAATATTTTATTCCCTTTTTCCATTTGTGTATGTATGGGATATATAGCAAGATCATAAGGTGAGTCTTACTTATCTAGGTTTAAGTAAAGGTAAGTAAATTACATAAGACTTTTGTCATTCATTTAATTGTATTGACCATTCAAATCTGTATAAATAAATTTATGTTATTTTTAAGAATGAACTTTTTTATTTCACATATTTTGTTATAAAGTCTTATGTAATTCCGTTTAGGTATGCTGTATGACCCATAAGAGTTATGAACACGAGGGCTTATGTCATTTTTGTTTCCACGGGGTTAGAATGTGCATGAAATTTTTCGAATCAGATTTACTCTTTTTTTTTATTGTTTCGAGGGATAGGTGGTTGGAGTTAGTTGAGAGAGGTTTGCCTTGCAAGCAGGGTTAGTATCCTTTTTTTAATTTACTGCGTTGGCCACCTTATGACGCTGGACCATGTCCCGAAGCTACGAGAATGGTCTATTAGAATTATCTAGAAGTATTAAGTCAATATATAGAAGCCCAAGGAAAGCATAAGCAGCAGAAGAGATTCAGCCTATCCCATTAAAAGAACCCATGTCCTCTCTCCTCTCAAGTACATCAAGTGTGTTCCCTCTCATATGGGGAAAAGGTTTTGATCCATTGCAGTGTTGTTCAAACTTTGGTGGAATTTATTAAATGGTAAATCAAGGGTAGTGTGTTAATGTAAGTACTTTGTCATATACATTTTTGTAACTGGCCCTGTAAGATTTAGGTTAAACAGTGGAGTGTCTCTACTTTGCTTACCTGTTTGGTAACTTCGGGTGAGCCAAAAGAAGCAAGTGTAACAGTTACATTTATGATATCATTTAGTGTTTAATCATTAGAATGTTAAAGTGTTAATTATTTCTATTAATTATCAAAATTAAATATTTTAATAAATTAATTTCCAGTGGAACAAGTGATTGTATAATATTTTTCAAAGAGTCTTTCATGTGTCTTCGTCTAAGGTTTTGTTCAGATTTAATATTTTGAGTAATGTAATTTTGTCGTTAATTCTTTTTGTATTATTGTTGTAACTTTTTATAGAACATATTTATTTTTGTAAAGTGTGTATAATTTTGATCACCAATATTTCTTAATAGTGCTTGCTTGTAATACCTGTCTAAGAACCAAAGTAAGAGGTTGTTTTTTTTTATATTTCATATCAAGTAATCACTTAGTTTTGTTTTGAGTGTTACGTTAGAGACCTTTGGATATTCAGTGTTCATATATTTTGCCATGTGTGAGTTATGTAATATTCCCAGAGCTAGGGTATTATTTAAGTGTAACAGATTTATGTAAAAATAAACAGGTGAGTTTGGAGCTTGGGAGTTTACATAATTAGCCAGCTGTAATAATATATATAATGAGAATGAGACAATAGATTGACATTAAGAATAATAAAATGAGTCTTAGAGATTATAAAAGAAGCAGGGGAAGGGAGATAAAATAATGGATTGACGAAGTAAGAAAGTTTGCTCATGTGGACTGGCATAGGAATGCAATTGAAATTTATTAAACATTCATCGAGTTTATATACACTGACATACAAGCAAAAACATCACAAAAGCTCAAACATAATCAAATATTACCTACCATGCTTACACAGGTTGGTCTATTAACAGTGCAAGGAAGACTGTGTGATAAGATAAAAAAGGAAAACCATTACAGTATATGAGCGTGTATGAAACACGTCCGGTACAAAGCTCCCACCCCTAATAATGACATTCATGTGAAAGAGGGCACCCTGCTCTAGAGATGTGTGCTGTAGGTGGGTCATCTGGCAGGAGATATGGAGGTTTTAGACGATCAGTGGAAACCCATTCTTCTTTGCCATGCATGATATTTAAGAATACTTTCGGTGTACGACGAATCACGAGGAAAGGGCCCGTGTAAGGGGACTTATCGGTTCCTTGCTAGTGTCGTTGAGCAGGAAGATGTGCGTTGCTGAGTACAGAATGTCGGTGTGTGTTAATTCATTTGGGGTCTGTATGTCTGGCGGCATGCAGTTAATTTTCCCACAACGTGACGTAGGCTCTGTAGACTGTCACAGGAGATTGTCGGCGGGAATGATCCAAGGGACTGCCATATACTATTTCAGCTCCCCAGACATTCAGGGTGTCTTTATGAGTAATCCTTAGACCTAAGAGGACCAAGGAAAGGTGGGTTAACCAGTTGGAGTCCTTGCAGTGGACCATCAAAGCTGCTTTGAGGGTGTCATGAAAACGTCCAACCATTCCATTGTAGGCAGTTGTCTAATGTAGGGTATATCCTAGGAAATTAGTTAATGATGCTCATAATTGAGAGGTGAAAGTGGTACCCCCGGCAGAAGTAATATGCTCAGGGATACCAAATCTCTTTATCCATCCTGAGAGTAAGGCAGATGTATTGACATGAGGCAGACGTTGCAGTTTGCATGAGAATGGCTTCAGGCCAACGAGTGGAGCGGTACACAGGTAACGATGTCCTTGTGATGTGGGTAGGGGACCTACTACGTCGACGTGAATGTGGAGAAAACAACGCTGAGGTTGCTGAAAGATGTCCACTGCTGAATCCATGTGTCGATGCACTTTTGAAGTTTAGCATGAAGTACAGTCTCTGGCGAAATCATTAGCATCCTTAATAATACAATGCCAGATGAACTTAGTCTTCAGTAGCCGTGCAGTAGATAGCCGCAAGGGATGTGAAAGGCCATAAATGAAATCAAACACCTTTCAGCGTATGAGAGCAGGTATCCATGGTCTGCATGTCTGGCGGCATGAAGTTAATTTTCCCACAACGTAACATAGGCTCTGTAGATTGTCACAGGAGATTGTCGGTGGGAATGACCCAAGGGGCTGTCATACACTATTTCAGGTAGTAGGTTGCCCAGGGCACCAGCCACTCGTTGAGATACTACCACTAGAGAGGTATTGGGTCCTTTTACTGGCCAGACAGTAATGCATTGGATCCCTCTCTCTGGTTGGTTATTTTTTCTTTGCCTACACTTAAACAGAATAGTCTGGCATATTCTTTACATATTCTCGTCTTTCCTCATACACCTGACAACAATGAGATACTAAATGCTTCTTCACCCAAGAGGTTAATTACTGTACTGAAATTTGTTCAGTGTACTTTCCTCTTGGTAAGGGTAGAAGAGACTCTTTAGCTATGGTAAGAAGCTCTTCTAGGAGTAGGACACTCCAAAATTAAACCATTGTTCTTTAGTCTTGGGTAGTGCCATAGCCTCTGTACCATGGTCTTCCACGGTCTTGGGTTAGAGTTTTCTTGCTTGAGGGTACACTTGGGCACACGATTCTATCTGATTATTATTTTTTTTTCTTCCTCTTGTTTTTTTGAAATGGTGTGTTGGGCAGGCTTAATAGAAGGGCCATGGATGCCTGGTGGTTTATCAAGAGGTTCTCTTTTCCTTTTCTGATTCTTTTTCTTCTCAAAACCATCCTTTCTGTCCTCCCTTCAGATGAAGTGGCTATCCTGGAGGGTATTTAGCCTTACATGTTGTATCGGCTCCTCCATATTGACCAGTTTTTCCGACTTTTTACTATAGTCTATGGGTTTCACCAATCACTTTATTTATAATTCTGTACATATTGTTTTTGTTATATTTATTTTTAATCTAGTTTTTAAGTATGATGTCTTTTATTTCTATCAATTCTTATGCTGTCTGGAGACATTGAGCGAAATCCGGGACCAGTACGTCCTAGATTTTGTCAATGTCGTCTTCTGAATTGCAATATTCATGGTCTTTATGCAAATATCGAAGACCTTACAGTTGCGTCTAGACAGTATGATATTCTTTTGTGCTCAGAAACTTTGGTTTCTAATATAAGGAACTCATCTGAGCTCCTTATAACTGGTTTTAAGAAGCCAGTAATGTTGGAAAGTGATGCCATCCCTAGGGCCAAGGGAATGGCTGTGTATATTAGGACCGAGTACCCTGCTTCTCATAAGTCCTGCTATTATTGTGGATGTCATGAGATTCAGGTAATAAAAGTTTGTGGCAGGCATTACAACTTTTATTTGTGTTCGATCTACCGGAATCCTGATATGGATGATTCTATCTTCAATTGTCTTCTTACCATTATGGGCAAGATACAAGAAGATGATAGAAAGGCTTCTTTTGTCTTTGTTGGTGATTTTAATGCTCACCATAGGGAGTGGTTAAGTTCTATCTCTCCTAACGATCGCCATGGCTTAAGAGCTTTAGACTTTGCCTCTGAATGAGGCTGTGAGCAAATCATAAATGAAGGTACTCACATGTCAGGTAATTGCTTGGACCTCGTATACACTGACTCCCCTGGCGTTATAACTAGTAAGGTTGGTTCTCCAGTCGGGACATCTGATCATGCCTTGATTTCATTAGTAGTGAAGACTGAGCAGCCTGTCCCTGATATATCATACTCTAGTAAAATTTATATGAAATCCCAAGCAGACTGGAATGGGATTTTGCATGATCTTTTGTGCTTGAATTGGTGACAATTTTATAGTAGTGTAGATCCTGTTGTCCTTTTGAATGAGAATCTAGTCAACATAATATATAGGCGTATCCCTTCTCGTATGCTAAGGTACCGAGTGAAGGACAAACCGTGGTTCAGTGATGATTGTAGACGTGCTTATTTGGAGAAGCAGGAGGCCTATCATCTTTGGAAAGGTAACAGATCAGATTTGACCTGGAACAACTATACTCAGCTTCGAGCTTTTGCTCAGAGAGTTTACGCCTCAACTGAAAAGGAGTACAATTTAACCATAAAAGAAACCCTTTCTGGTACAACTCAGTAGCATTAATGGTGGTCTACCCTTAAATCTGCACTCTTTGGTGTAGATGCAACAGTTCCTCCTTTACTTAAACCAGATGGCTCAGTCACTCACTGTCCAAAGGAAAAGGCAACCCTTTTGGCTGATGTTTTTGACAGTAAACAGAGTAATGAAAAACTTGAACTTCCTCATTCATTTTTTCCTGAGGCTAAACTAACTACTTTAGCTTTTCAATCTCGTGAGATTAAAGCTCTGATGATGGACCTTGATGCTTATGGAGGTGTAGACCCAAATGGTATTTTTCCTTTGTTTTTTTATAAAGGCAGCAGATTTCTTAGCTCCAAAGTTATCTGTAATTTTGCTCAAGTTACCAAGAAGAGGAGCTTTTAGCACTTGTTGGAGAATTGGTAATGTTACTCCTCAATGTAAATGTGTTTGTGGTAGCTCAAGTCCCACTGATTACTGCCCAATTTCCATTACTCCCATATTATCTAAAGTTTTTGAATGTCTTCGGGCAAAATGTCTTAATAGGTTTGCTGAAGGTAATCATTTATTCCCTAGTTTGCAATTTGTTTTTCGTAAAGGCGTTGGACCATGTGATGCCCTTCTTACAATCTCAAATGCTGTGGTCGGAAGTTCGTGTGATTGGTCTTTATTTTAGTGCTGCCTTTGACCGTGTTAATCATGAGGCCCTTGTTTTCAAATTGAAACAGTTGGGAGTGGGTGGGTCGTTTTTTAGCATTATTATTGATTTTTTAAATAATAGATCTCAGAGAGTTGTTGTTGATGGGCACCATAGTGAGTATAGGAATGAGATATCCGGTGTTCCAGAGGGACATTACTTTTCATACTATATACACATGACATGTGGTTTGGCCTAGAAAACAAGCTTGTAGCATATGCAGATGATGCTACTCTCTTTGCATCAATTCTATCCCCTGAATGTAGATCTGGGGTTGGTGAATCCCTTAATAGAGGTCTAGCTAAAATTAGTGCTTGGTGAAAATTATGGGGTATGAAGTTGAATCCTAACAAAACTCAAAGTATGATTGTAAGTAGGTCAAGGACGGTGGCTCCTCAACATCCAGATCTCAGTATTGATAATGTTTCTTTAAATTTGTATGACTTTTAAAATTTTAGATGTGATTCTCGACAGAAAATTTACATTTGAGAAACACATTAGGTCTGTGTTTTCTTCAATTGCACAAAAAATTGGCTTATTGAGAAAGTCTTACAATATTTTCAGTGATGAATCTATTCTGAAGAATTGTTTTAATTCTTTCATTTACCTTGTTTTGAGTATTCTTCTCCTGTCAGGTGTTCAGCTGCTGATTTTCATCTTAATTTGTTGGACAGAAACTTACGGTCTATTAAATTTCTTATTCCTGATATTAATCTTTGGCACCGTTGTTCAATTAGTTCATTATGCATGTTGCATAAGATTTTTCGTAACTCTGACCATCCTTTACATTCAGATCTCTCTGGACAATTCTATCCTGTTCGTAATACTAGGCAGTCAGTTAATTGTAATAGCCAGGCCTTCTGCATCATGAGGCTCAATACTACACAGTATTCTAGAAGTTTTATTCCAGCTGTTACCAAGTTGTGGAATGATCTTCCTAATCGGGTAGTTGAATCAGTAGAACTTCAAAAGTTCAAATGTGGAGCAATTGTTTTTATGTTGACCAGGCTGACATGAGTCTTTTTTTAGTTTATATATGACGTATCTGTTTTTGACGTTAATAGTTTATATAGGACATATTTGTTTTGGTGTTGTTACTGTTTTTAGAATGATTTATTGTTAATTTATTCTCATCATTTATTCATTTCCTTTCCTCACTGGGCTATTTTGCCCTATGGGAGCCCTTGGGCTTATAGCATCTTGATTTTCCAACTAGGGTTGTAGCTTGGCTAGTAATAATTATAATAATAATAGGTGTACCAGTACTGACATCACAGAGGAAGGTGGTGTTGGATTCGCCCTTTGGGGGTGTCATCTCTCCTTTGGGATGATGTCGTACATGCTTGGTAATCTGGATCTTTTCATTGGGCTTGAGCCAAAGCATTTTCATCCAAATCCTTGGTGCATGATGGCCAATGTATTTCTTGACAGCATCATCAATGGAATTAATTTAAATGAAGGGTGTAATTGTATTCAGGCATGGCAGAGAGATATCAGCGTTGTCGGGCAGACCAGATGTAGGACTAGCGAGTTAAGGCGTTCACCAGAGGCATGTGGTCCATATGAATGACGAAGTGTACCTTCCAAGAAGTGGCAGAAGTGACGAACAGCCAAGTGCACCTCCAGCAATTCAGCGGTTGATAGGGAATGCTTTACGTTGCAGGATGCTGATTTCTGAAGGAGATCTCACTTCAGGTCTTTTGGCATGCACTTGGAGGCGTAGAGGGGGCAAAAGTCGCTGCAATGGCTGGCAAAAAACAGTGATAGTAGTTTATCATGCCCAAGAATTCTTGCAGTACTTTGAGGGTCGTGGGCGTGGGAAATCTTTGAACGGCTGCCACTTTCTGGGGGGTGAAATGCTTCAAGAGTGATGCGGTGCCCTAAGAATAATGCTTTGTTGGCACCAAAGGAACACTTGTCGTACTGAACTGCAAGGTCGTTCTGTTGTTGGCAGTTGAGCACTATGCATAGGTGACGGAGGTGTCCCTCTTTGGAGGAAGAGAACACAAATATGTCATCCACGTA
>NC_090728.1:155935824-155940824 GCF_036898095.1 Palaemon carinicauda | reverse complement strand
ATATATATTCGGAAACATTTTCCTGTACCAATCAAACAATGTTTTTTCTTACATCTTGTTTAAAAAGGGTATCATAATTTTTCTTGATACAATGGTTTCCCAGACACCCGTTGAGATACTACTGCTAGAGAGTTATGAAGTATTTTAACTAGCCAGATAGTACTACATTGGATCCTTCTCTCTGGTTACGGTTCACTTTCCCTTTTCCTACACATACACCGAATAGTATGGCCTATGCTTTACATATTCTCCTTTGTTCTCATACACCTGACAACACTGAGATTACGAAACCATTCTTTTTCATCCAAGGGGTTTACTAGAGCACTGTAATTGCTGAGTGGCTACTTTCCTCTTGGTAAGGGTAGAAGAGACTTTATCTATGGTAAGCAGCTCTTCTAGGAGAAGGACACTCCAAAATCTAGTCTTGGGTAGTACCATAGCCTCTATATCATGGTCCTCCACTGTCTTGGGTTATACTCAGGCACAGTATTCTATCTAATTTTTCTTCCTATTGTTTTGTTAAAGTTTTTTTATAGTTTATATAGGAAATACTTACTTTAATGTTATTGTTATTGAAATATTTTACTTTTCATGGTTTCCTTTCCTCACTGAACTATTTTCACTGATCGGGCCCCTTTGCTTATTGCATCCTGCTTTTACAACTAGGGTTTTAGCTAAGCAAAAATAGTAATAATAATAATAATAATAATAATAATAATAATAATAATAATAATAATATCCTGACTTGTTTATACAGCTTTCATGACCTGGAAAAAGACAAATCAAAAGAAAAATTTAGAATGATATCTGGAACGTTGCATTTCGTTGTCTTTGTGAAGTAATCAGTGACTGTCTCCAATGGACATGACATATCTTTGATGTCATCGTCAGGATCAATTGATGATCATCAAAAGCGTTTAGCTTATTCGATTTCAAATGTAAATATCCACCAATCTATCGGATGAAAAAATAAACATCCATTGCGACGAGTTTGTTTGCCTAGAAGTGAGAGGGAATTTAATTAAAGTAGCGGAAGTGAAGAGCAAAGGTGGCATTGAAAATTAGAAGGTTTGTTTGCTTTTTGTGTGAATAGTTAATGTGAGTATCGAGATATGAAGCTTAGGGTTGGATTGGGCCCTAATTATAGACACAATTTCTGGTGTTTCATAACAAGCTGAAAAATTTATCACTAAGATTAATGTTATACAGCAATGTCTCTTTTTCTAAGTATCTTTCTATCTATCTATTTATATTTATATGTATATATATATATATATGTATATATATATATATATATATATATATATATTCATACATGAATACATGCTTACATGTATACAGAACAAATGCGTTAAACATATTCCTTGACTTTCGGCTTTTTGTGGTCTTTCTATGCCAATCCACACCCACAAAATTTCTTAGTTCGTCAATCCATCGTCTTCTCTTCCTTCCCCTTCTTTTACAATCTCTAGGGACCCATTAAGTTATTCTTAATGTGCTTCTAGCTGTAATTCTCATTATATGTTCTGCACATGGTCATTTCTGTTTATTAAATAACATTAGAATATCTCATACTTTAGTTTGTTCTCGTATTCATGGTGAACTCTCTCCGTCTGTTAGTTTTATTTTCATCATTATTCTTTCCATAGGTCTCTGAGTTGTAAGTCGTTTATGTTTTGAGCCGTTAGTACAGCTTCAAGTTTCTGATGCATAAGTTATAACTGGTAGGACCATCTGATTAAACACATTTCTTTTTAGAGAAATTGGCATTTTACTTTTTATAATCTCCTTTTGTATACTAAAAGCTCCCCAGTCCATTATTTTTCTTCTTTTAATTTTGGTCTCGTGTCCAGGGAAAACACTGTCTGTCCTAAGTACGTATATTCATCAACAATTTATAGAAGTTCGTCCGTAACTCTTATTTGTTGTTTCGGCATTTTCATTGAACATTATCTTAGTTCTACTCAATCATTTTTAGTCCTACATTTCTACTTCTTCTTTTCAAATCTTCTATCATCTTTTGCAATGCCTACCTGATTCACTAAACAAAACTATGTCATCTGCAAATCTTAGGTTGTTAAGTACATTTTCCAAATCTATATTTTTAAAAACTTCTAAGCATGATATGAATAATTTAGGAGAGATGGGGTCTTCTTGTTTAACTCGTTTCTCACTCGGAATTTTCTCACTACCTTGATGAAGTTTAACGATTGCTGTACTGACTGTATATATATCTTCAAGTGTTCTACCGTGAGATTCATCTATTATATTTCTTTGAAGAGCTTTTATTACTGCTGAGGTTTTGGCAGAATCAAAAGATTTCTCATTGTATAGTCTATAAACGCCATATATATATATATATATATATATATATATATATATATATATATATATATATATATATATATATAAATATATATATATATATATATATGTGTGTATATATATATATATATATATATACATATATATATATATATATATATATATATATGTATATATATACATATATATATGTATATATATACATATATATATATATATATATATATATATATATATATATATATATCATATCTAATCATATCATATCATCTCCCCCTACGCGTATTGACACAAAGGGCCTAGTTTAGGTTTTGGTAGTTTTCTCTGTCTAGAGCTTTTAAATCAAGACTTCTCCATTCATCATCTACGCGCTTCATAGTCCTTAGCCATGTAAGCCTGGAACTTCCAACTTTTTTAGTGCCTTCTTGAGCCCAGATGAAAGTTTGGTGAACTAATCTCTCTTGGGGAGTACGAAGAGCATTCACATACCATCTCCATCTACCCCTCACCATGATCTCATCCACATAATGATTTTGAGTAATCTCTCTTATAGTTTCATTTCTAATCCTGACCTGCCATTTAACTCCCAATATTCTTCTAAGGGCTTTGTTCTCAAATCTACAAAATCTGTTGGATACTGTTTCATTGTCATACTATGACTCATATCCATACAGTAACAGCGTTCTCATTAAAATGATATATAGCCTGATTATTACCTCCGCTAATGAAGTTGGAAGGTGTGTCTTTGTTTTCGAACAGCTTCCTGGCCACAATTTTAATCGTAGAGTAATGAAACTTGCAGGGATAAACTGTTATGTAAAAAGTTGGGAATCATTAAATTTTGGAAGGTCAAGATCACGATCAAGCAAACTGTCCAATTCATGTAATCGGCCATAAGTTTTTACATCGTTGTCACAGAGACTTGAAACTTGGCTCATATCTAAGTGTATGAAAATTCACGCTAATTAATACATCTCAAGATCAAAGGTCAAGGTCAAGGTTGAGGTAAACGTCGAGAAATAAGTTGCTGCGGCTGAGGTGTGCGGTCTAATAAGTCCCCCTCTAGTCATACGTAATTTCAGGTGATTTGATTTCCAAAGTTTACTTAACATAGCCATTGTCTGATTTGCGTTTTTCAATCTTTTATTAAACTCCAATTCTAAAGATCCTATATTAGAGATCATAGTTCCTAAATATTTAATGCACTTCATTAAGCCTTTCTTCTTCCAAGGGTATTACATCGTCCATTACATATTTTGTTCTCATCATCTCTCTCTTTCGTGTGATATTTCATGCATTCTGGTAAGCAAGCAATTTTTTTGCTAATAAGGACAGCGTTATCAGCATAATCTAGGTTCGTTAATTTCCTGTTACCAATCCAGTCTAATCCATCTCTGCCATCCTCAACTGTTCTGTACATTACAAAATCCATGAGGAGGATAAATAACATTGGTGAAAACCCAGTCCCTTGGAGTACTCACTGTTCACTGAAAATTCATTTGGTAGGACTCCATTAACATTAACTTTGCACTTGCTATGCTCATGAACAGACTTAATCAATTTTACATATCTAAGAGGAACTCCGTAATAACGCAGGACTCTCCACAAAATTGGCTGGTGCACAGTTTGAAAACCTTTTTCATAGTCCACAAATGCCATCAAAAGTGGATTTCTATATTCTAAACATTCCTGTACCACATATCTGGAAGTGAAAATTTGGTCTGTACAACTTCTACTTTCTCTAAATCTTGCTTGTTCATCTCTCAGCTTTTCATTAATCTTTCTCTCTAGTGTCTGTAGAATACGCGTACTATATATTTTCATGACAACTGACGTAAGTGTGATGCCTCTGTAATTATTTCAATCAGTCAGATCTACTTTGGTCATTTTCACCAACACTCCTAGCTCCCATTCATCAGGTTCTTGCTACATTCTACAAATTAATATTTTGAGTATTCTAGGAGTCACTTAATATTTGTCCAAAATCATCTCGGCAGTTATTCCATCGTATCCAGGGGTTATCCGTCTCTTGAGTTTTTTAATGATAGCTTCGACTTCAAACACATTGAGTTTATTCATGGGCACACCAAGGTATTACTCAGCTTTAGGTATATCAATCAAATTATTCCTTCAGATCTCCTATTCATGACCTCACTAAAGTGTTCCATCCAACCTTGCCTTTCTTCATCTTTTGTTATAACTAATCATCTATCTTTTTCGGGGTATATGCTTTTTTTTTTTTTTTTTTTTTTTTTTGCCCATGTAGAGATTTCATTAATAACGATTCTTACAGCATAGCCACTCCCTGAATTCATAGCTTTACCAGCCTTATCACTTTCCTGTGTAAATATTGTCTCCAGTCATTCCTGGCTTTTCTTGTGACCTCACCATCAATACTGGAATACTTAGCATGCTCTACCTTGTATTTTCATTATTTCCTCGGAAATTTTCAACAATCAATGTCTGTCTCTGTCTCCTTTTTATAGTATCGAAAGTATCATTCGGTATTCATGGTTTTCACCTTGTAATTGTTTGTCCCAAAACTTCATTACCAACTGACTTATTTATGTTCTTAATTCCACACCATTCTTCATTACTTGTCTGCTCTTCATCTCTTAAAGTCTCTAATACTGCAAATCGATTCCTACATTAAATTTTAAATGTTTCTCTGTGCT
>NC_090728.1:155918324-155930824 GCF_036898095.1 Palaemon carinicauda | reverse complement strand
TTATTTCCTCTCCTCACTGATCTATTTTTTTTCCATTTGGAACCCTTGGGCCTATAACATCCAGCTTTTCCAACTTGGGCTAGGGCTTCGCTTAAAAATAATAATAATAATAATAATAATAATAATAATAATAATAATAATAATAATAATAATAATAATAATAATAATAATAATAATAATAATAATAATAATAATAATTATTATTATTATTATTAATATGAGGTAGGCTGAGATGCAAATAGTAAGGTATTTTGTTTTTCATTTTGTCTTATATTATAGCACAGTATAAAGAAGGATACACTTGAAGGTGATGGACTTAATCAATAGAAAATGTGTGTCTGGAAAGAATAATAAAAATTGTCTGACAAAGCCTGTGGAAATAGAAACAAATTTTAGTTCGAGAGAAGGAGCTAACAAATAATTAAATGTGTTTTACAGTTGGGAAAGATGTATAAGCAGGCCGAATATGTAAGTGATTCCCCTTTCTGTTTATGAAAATTATAATTAAAAATATATATATATATATATATATATATATATATATATATATATATATATATATATATATATATATGAACAAATGGTATTAAGGGTAACGTTTTCATAAAAGGGAGAACAGATTGAATGCTTGGATAGAAGATTGCCAGATTTTATTGAAGAAAGAGTGGAAAGGGTTACAGTATTTTAAGACTATCAATGAAAATGATAGGTGGAATTATATGGAAGGTAAAAAAAGCTGATTTTTTTTCTATGTAAAGTATATTTCATAATTCAATCAAGGATTGTAAGCAATATTTTAATTCTATACGTATTAAATGCAACACTTAATCAAGGTTAGGAACCTTGAGGTATTTCAAAAAATATATAGGATTTTAATCGTTTTTAAATATCTAATTACAACCAGTGTGCCCTTTTGAAAAGAACTAGCAAAGCAAAACTTCATCGACTTGCTAAAGTTCTCTTTTATGATTCACCTCCATACTTATTCTTTTACGAAGATAACTGTCTTCTATTTTGAAAGATAGAGCACCTGCTAACTTTAGACTCCAAATAAAAAAATTCTAAGCCTAACATAGTGTAATATTAGTTGATGCAAACACATTCGTTTACTCTTTTTGATAATTCTCTTGTGAATAGTTGCAGCTTTCTTGGACCAATTTAATCGAAATGGATACTTGAGATGGTCACCTCATAATATTCTGCTCAACCATTGTCTATGAGTTAAAAAGAAAAACGCCACAATCCGTTTTTTGAAAGACCGTAAAAATTTCTTCATGCAACAGTCCATTTAGATGACACTTTGCCTCATCTTCTGGCATATTTATTCATTGTACTTAATTCCACAGTTCTTATGCTGTGGAAAGGTTAGCACTTATTTATAACCTGTATTACAGCTACATTGCATCTTTTTATATAAGGTTTTTTCTTTTATTTGACCTTCCACTATCTTATGATATTTTTTTTCGTACAATACTGTGGAATTCTAATTATGTAAATTTTGCAATCTTACTAAAAAATTATTGGTTTATTTATCAGATGTCTGGCATCATTACCAATTGAATAGTGATTAGCTTTTCAGTATATATTTCTAATAATAATAATAATAATAATAATAATAATAATAATAATAATAATAATAATAATAATAATAATAATAATAATAACGTGAAGATGGCAATGGTAAGATAAAATTTTAAGATCAATATGATGTTTTGATACTAATGATAATTGTAAAAATAACAACAATATAATGCAATTAATACATCAGAAAACTTTACTGTGTAAAAACACCTTAGTGGAATGAGAACAATTGCAGCATACCTCTTCGTAAAGAAATCCTAATTTATATTGATAATGGTTATCCAAGTGTTTTTGGTATTTAATGCGTCTTTTTATATCGAATTTTGTTATATATTCTTCAAAACATTTAACAGCTACATGTTTGAAATTTGCAAGATTCCTGAAAATAGTAGAGAAAATATTTTGGAAGCAGACTGGATCATCCTATTTTGTGTGTGCGCAAAAATATGTTTGACTTAAACACCAAACCTCTTTTACATCGAAGAAAACAATTATTTTCAAATGCACCTTCTCCCCAAAAGTTTTTGCTCTCTCTCTCTCTCTCTCTCTCTCTCTCTCTCTCTCTCTCTCTCTCTCTCTCTCTCTCTCTCTCTCTCTCTCTCTCGTCTTACTATCTTCAGTTTTGACACAATAATCAGTTTTCGGTATCAGAAAAGAACAAGTTAACGATAAACAAGTAAAGTGAAATTTAAGGAACCTTTCTTTCATAAGGGCTAAACCAATTGATTGATAGATTGAGATTAATGACTGGATTCATCACCTGTATCTGAGCTTATCGCTCGAGCCAGGCACATTGCTGCAACCCACCATCGTTATTGAAGATTGAGTGATTATGTCGCTCCTCTCTCACTCTCTCTCTCTCTCTCTCTCTCTCTCTCTCTCTCTCTCTCTCTCTCTCTCTCTCTCTCTCTCTCTCTGTATCGAATACCTGTTCGATATATACACATAATAACCGTCTGGAAAAATATAGTTTTGAAAATCTAATAATGTTTTTTTTTTTCACTTTCAATTATACGGATTGATAGATAGAACTGATCATTGATTTTTTTTTACTATTGTTTTTCTTTGCAAAACTAAATCAAGAAGGATATATACATCCTTATTGCTAGACCGTGTATTATATTCTTCTGGATGAATATTAAAGTTAAGATACCGTACAAAGAAATTAAATAAACTATTACTTTCAAAGTGATATCAATAATAGGAGAATCACTGATAAACAAAAAGTGTGTATATATACATATATATATATATATATATATATATATATATATATATATATATATATATATATATATATATATATATATATATACATACATACATATATTTATATATTTATATATATACATAGATATATGTGTTTGAATATATATATATATATATATATATATATATATATATATATATATATATATATATATATTCAATGTAATTAGTATCATCATTACCTATTTGGAATTTTGATAGGATTCATTATGGCTTTTGATGGGCTAGTTGTCCTAATTGGTCTCATATGACAGGTTTCAGATAATTAGCCGTAAATTACTCAACTGACGTCCAATGGCGTTTTCGGATATAAATACCTCATATCTGCTCAAATACTTTTTGTAACAATAGATGTTACTGATAACGTTTTGATATTAAATTTCCTGATAATTCTCTAAAATATATAACCTCTCTCTCTCTCTCTCTCTCTCTCCTCTCTCTCTCTCTCTCTCTCTCTCTCTCTCTCTCTCTCTCTCTCTCTTTTTACGAGATATATTGATTTTACTGGGATGTAAGACTCCAATGGGCAACTAGTAATAATGTAAATGTAGAATTTAATTTTCCTCCTGAATTTTGAAAAAGAGAATTCATTAAAATTCTTTGAAAGAAGACATATAGTTTCTGTGTGCCATTTATGAGAGATCTTTAATACTATAATTTGAAAGAATTAATAATTAATTATCTAAATCGCCAATGAGTTACGTAGACCCAAACTGTTACACTATTGTGCGAAAAATAATCAAACTTTTACATAGAAAGGGTGATACTTAATCTAGAAGCTACATTATAAATGTTTTGATGCACGGCATCAAACTTCTAAGTGCTTCATACTAAAGTTAAAATCATCCATTAACCTTTCAGGAGAATAGATATTTTTTTAACAATGAATATTCAGTTTTTTCATGAATAGTGTTATTTATTTAGCCTATAACAATATGACATTATTGATTTGTGTTTCATGGTTATTAACTAATACTTATCAAACAAATCGTTCCTTGTACTTCTGTTAAAACTTTACTATATACGTATATCATGAAATATTGCCAACAGTCATTTGAATACTTGCCATTCTTATAACATGTGCGTCATCTTTTTTTTTTTTTTTTTTTTTTTTTTAATGGGTTGGGTTATACCTACCCTACTAAATCCCTACTAATTAGCACTGTAAACATTCGAAATACTAAAGACAAGAGAAGCAAAGATAATGATAAAAAGCTAAGCATAATATATTTGCAAATGTAGATAAAGTAAATGCAACTACAATAAAGCAAAGGAATCCTAAGAGGTAACAAAAGTAGAAATGCAGTAAATGGATTTCTAAAAATGGCCTACGATAACGTTAATGCGGTGTCGTTAACACCAAAGTAAATTAGATAAATCGATTATTATTCATGCGGAGGATACTTAACATTAGATTTTATTGTTTTAAAATTCAGGGAATCAATCAGAATAATCAATTACCTTAAATACTACGGTTCTTAAGGTCTATAACCTAAACAGTTTTAAGAGTAATAATGACAGGACTCAAGGTTTTTATACAAAAAAGTCTAAATATTAAATGATACGTATGGATAAAAAAAAAAAATTACATATCTCAAGAATATGTATATATATATATATATATATATATATATATATATATATATATATATATATATATATATATATATATATATTTGCAAAAATATAACTTAGTGCAATAAATCGGTATCAAACGGGTTTTACTTTACATGCTTTACATAATCACGACTTTTAATATCAATCCACACTCGCCTGTGCTAAATCAGGAGAAATCTCAAAAGTATTACATTCAAATACATAGACACAAAGGACTCTTAATTGCTGCTACAGGCAGAGCACGGGTCCAAATTATACAATTGGTTTCGATTAACAGGTAAATCCACAAATTACTATCATTAACAGCAGGTTACATAAAAGTTTAGGCTTAGTAATTACACCGAATGACAAAACAGTGTTCGTACAGAACAGAATTATCAGTTTGTTTCTTTAAAGCCATTCATACAATAAATGGTACTATATTTAGACAATGGTATTAACATTAGCAATTCAAATTCAAAAAAGGTACTTGGCTTAAACAGTTATAATAACACTTGAGTAATGTAAGCAATTCAAACTAAAAAATGGTACTAGGGTAATCCAAACACAATAAAGTTACTGTACTTATTGAGATCAGAAACATACAAGAGAAAAGAGGTTTCAGTAGCTGAAGGTTAACTTATCTTTCGAAGGGCGTAGTCTTTAAGAAGACTGCCCAGAAGCGTGCCTCCACTAAGCAAAATCGTCTTGATACAGTATACCCCCTCTTAGGTCTGTTTTATATGTAGCTGGTACGTGATACCTCACAAAACCTCATTCCCAGAATGATCTTCTAAGGATCTTCGAAAATAAAGAACTTTACGTTTTCATATCACAGGATGAAAACTAAAGATATTCTTATCCACTCGATAACATCAATTTCACAAAGTAGCCTCCATATACTAGGATAGAACATGATTTCGGACGAGACTCATTTTCAAATAATGTCACTTCCTTTTTAAACTCCATGTAAGCAGGACACGCTTGAAGGTTACCAGATCGTTTTCAACTCATTAAAAAAAGGTACGATGTTTTATGATTGAAAGATACCCTTGTTTACAGAATACCAGTGTTATTGTTCTAAACAACAGATGCGTAATAAAAAGACAAAAGAAAACGGCTCTTATC
Organism: Palaemon carinicauda; assembly: GCF_036898095.1. NCBI lineage: Eukaryota > Metazoa > Arthropoda > Malacostraca > Decapoda > Palaemonidae > Palaemon > Palaemon carinicauda. Next base: position 155,925,250 of record NC_090728.1, on the reverse strand, counting down.
TGAAAACTTTTTTCAGTTGAAACCTATATTCCAATTATGGTAAATATGCCAACATATGCGAATAACTACAACTCTGTTGCTCATTCTCTGTCAAAAACAACCCTTGACTTTCTGTGCCATGAACAGGCGCTTGAATTGCATATTTGCTTTTCATTCAATACTCCCACAGTAACGGTCATGCGGAAAATGAATGCTCAAAATGTCGAATAACCTTTACCCCTTGATCCCTTATCGTTCCTTTGCGTAAGTTAAATCTAACAAGAGGGGTGCAATGAAATACGTTCTTTTTGAGATAGTTCAAGTGAAAATCACAAAGTAATTCTATTATTTTCTATTTCCAGACTCAGTTCTATGGAGCTGTTTAAAAGTCGAAAAACAATCATCAAAGCTCTCTCTCTCTCTCATATGGATACATGATATACACTGTTATATATACTGTCCATATATACAGTATGTATGTGTGTGGAGTGGTACAAAGGAAGTTTGATATATACAGCAATAGTTGTGGACAGTAAATGTAAAACTGCAGAGTGCAAGAATGTGTAAAGAAATGAATTTAAAAGAAACAGAACTTAAAGCAACGAATAATAGAAAACTTTTGTTGCTTGTCAGTACTTCTGAAGTAAATATATTTTATGATTGTAGAATAAGAAAATAGGTGGATTAAATCATAAAGAGATGTGTCCATAGGTTGTGGTGGCCTTTTAGAAACAACCCTGTCTGGTGATCTGCGGACTGAGGTTTGAGTTCCGCTCAAGGTCGATAGTTTCATGTAGTACATGGAACCGCACCATCTTTGTGAGGTAAGGAGAGGGTGTTTGGGGAGCTTATAGGTCTGTTTGTTTAGTCATCAGCAGCCATTGTCTGGCCTTCTCCGGTCCTAGCTTGGGTGGAGAGGGTGCTTGGGCACGGATCATATGTGTACATGATTAGTCTCTAGAGCATTGTGCTAAGCTAGGGCATTGTCACTGTCTCTTGCCTCTGCCATTTATGAGAGGCCTTTAAACCTTTAAATGCAAAACTATGAATTTGTTAAGTAACTGTAGATCTAAGTAAACTATAAGAAGGGAGTACATTTTCTTTATTTGTTATGCACTTTGGTATTCAGATTGACAGTTTTGTTGGAGTGCCACTTTTTATTCCTTTTTCCTATCAAGATTCAATTTCCACTGTTTTTCTTTCTGTTCTAGTTTAATTATGACTTTGTTTATTTTTACTATTGCTTTTCGCTCTTCCGGAATTATTTAACCTCCCAACATCTGCTAAGGTTGTAAATATCTTTTTTTGTTTTGCTTACTAATTTTATACGATGAGTTTTTTGTTTTTAATTTTTAGATTCGTGTTGTTACACAGAATAGGTTATGCGTCAGGTGTTACTGATGAATTCCAGTTATTTGAAATGCTGTACATCATAATTACATTATATCTATAGTTGTAATTTCATTTTACAAAACAACACTCTTATTAACTATGTACCACATGTGTTATGGTAGTTGTGTGTGATACTGCCACATACATCCATGTAATAAATGTAATGGAGGGTGACAATTTAAACCAGTAGGTTCTTTAAAATCCCGTATAATGGAGACAAACGGAAATAAATGTGACAAGCAGCGGGGAACAGGCCCATGCTTGTCGATACAGTGACCACTGAACAATGACTGACTATTATATGCACATGGCGGAAAGAAAGGCAGTGTTGACACATCTAATTACATTGTTGCCACGATGCATAAGTAAAAAGTGGTCTTACAGTACAGTATATGTAATGGGAAAAGATAAATGGAAATAAATATTATTCTTCTACGAAATAATAATAAAGCAAATGTAATGTTCATAACTGTACGTAATGTAAATAATATATGGCATAATATTAGATATCTATACAGTAGTGATAATTGATCAGCTACAACAAGGTGGTAGAAAATTTACGCTCGTTAGAATACATAATATTTTTTTTTTCACCCACAGACAACAATAATGATAACATTATTGCAATATCAATTATCTATGTATTATATGCAGCAAGAATAGAATTGAGTGTGTATTATCAATGCTGAGGTACTTACAGAGGAGAAAGACAGGATCAGGGTGTTTTTAAATGGGAAAGTTTTGTATTATTATTCAGTTTTGATGCGTTTGATCTAGGAAATGAACACCAACTAAGTGATGGATAGAGGGGTAGGGGTGGCAGGGGATTGGGCGTACATAAGAGTCGGGTGGATAGATGATGTTTGTACAAAGCAAACTACAACTAACCAGATTACCTGTTCTTACTTATATACATAACCCTTAATAAGAGCCATCAAATACAATATAAGTTCTTCATCACAGATATGCACAGAATACAATAGATATGCTTGGTACATTTTATAAATACCGGGTATTTGCACATGTCCTTGAAATTTTCTAGGCAATCAATTAGATAGCATCTTTCTTATTTAAAAATATTAATTGTTAGTAAAAATAATGTTGAATTTTTAATCATAAATTGAACAATCAGCATGAACTTCTGAGAATGATAATGGATACAAACATCACTCACAAAACCTTATATGTAAGATGCCGAATTCAACTGACAGATTGTCATGTTGAAAAAAGAAAAAAAAAAAAAAAAAAAACAGGCGTGAACAGATTATTCCACCGAACGAGCATTTACTCTGGTACATGGTCGTGGGATCTACTGTACATTCGAGTGTGGATAAACTTCTTGTTTGTCATTTATATAGATCATATTACCCTTCTTAGTTCTATTTGAGATCATAGCGGCATGAATATTCTACAAATATTTGTTTCTTATGTTTTAGTACTGCTATAAATAATTTGGAGGCTTTCAAAATAAAACTTTCCTCTTTCCTCTGAGACTGTTAACAAGACTTCCCTATGAACCAAAATTTGGACGCAATCCATATCCATTAACGAGAAGTTTTTATTTTACGAGACGTAAAAACTTAGTGGTAGAAACTGCCATATATCTCTTGAAGCAGTCATCCATTTGCCAATTTTTGGTTTCTACAAATGGCATCAGCCTAGGTTCTGATATAGCCATCAAGAAAGAGATTTTGGTGTCAGCTCTGACTCTTCTATAGCCATCATGAAACATATTTTGGTGTAAGCTTAGATAGTCATATACCTACCACGAAACAGATTCTGGTGTCAGCTTAGATTGTGATGCAGCCATCATGAAACAGCTGGCTAAGCACGACTGTAAGGTCCCATGGCTGTCATGAGTTCTAACATCTTCGACTTCTATAGTTTTTACGACTATTGATATCTGAAACTTTTTATATCACATAATAATAACGCATTAAATATCCTCTATATATCGTGTTACCCTACTTTTAATAATTTGCATATTCCTAGATATGCTGAAATAGAATGGCCATATACGAAATAGTAGTCAGATCCTCTTTATACAATTACTTGCGGGTAGCTACCACCGTCGATACATTCATAACACATTTGCTTCCCCAATAAGATCTGTTGTAGGGTTTTCAAAGTTTTATCTATCTGTTATCATTATATAAAAGTATTTTTTTACTCCCACTTGTTTCACGCTATTTATTCTACATCTTACACGAGATAATTATCTCCTAAAGGGGACTGATAAGAAGCTTATGGCTTATTCGTCACAGCATAGTGAATATGTTTTTCATACGTTTCTTTTATGGATTTTAGTGCTCAGGGTTAAAAGATATCATTGGGCAAAAATGCCTTCGAAATTATCATCAACAAAACTAGATTCTGCCTCCCTTCAGTTTGGTTTCCCCTCCATTCGGCTTTTAAGCTTCGGCCTTCTGTCTTTCTTTTGACATATGTGCATTTGGCATCATGCCAAACTGCCACGTATATATATATATATATATATATATATATATATATATATATATATATTATTATGTGTATGTATGTATGTATGTATGTATGTATGTATGTTTATATATCCTGTATATATATACACACACACGCATATATATATATATATATATATATATATATATATATATATATATATAGATAGATAGATAGATAGATAAATATAACCCTTTCTAAGTGGGGATACCTTAACGTGATGAAACGGTTTGTGTATCGCTAAGATCAGCAGAGCTGTACCAGTCAAGGCCATCCTTATTGGGTTGGTTTGCTTTGAACAATGAGACTAAAGTCTCCCACCGTCGCCAATCTGCAGTGGCTAGCATGGCGATGAAAACTGGGTAAATCCAAGACATAAATTAGAATATGTATAAGGCTTATGCACTGCACTGGGCTAGACAAACCAGCATTTGTTGTTGTTATTGGTGAATAAATAAATTTATGGATAAAATAATTCAACGGCAGAGTATTATGGCTATGGTTTAATAACTCTAATATCATAAAATCATACGTAAAGAACGGAAGTTTACATTTGTTACTCTAATAATGGAATTTTAGCATAGTCGTAAGTTTTAATGAGCATGGCATTTGCTTCCCAATTTACATGTGTTATCCATTAACTGTTTAAGAAGAAAACCCAATTAGCTGTACTCTAATAAAAGGACATTTTTTACATATCATTAATCGTCTAATAATGATATTTATTAACATTTATTCCCCAAATAATTCCGATATTTTTTTTCTTACTATTTATCTTAAATTGTTCTTAGAGTTAAAAAAAATAAAACATCCTAATGTCCATTTACGACATATTTAAAATTAGTATTATGCAGTTTGCAAAGGACCTTAGTTAATACGCTTAAGCTTTTCATTCCAGTTTAATGAGATCAAGTTACTTACTGTCAGTGGAACATGAAAGGGTTTGTCATTTTCATCCAGTAATAAGATTATTTTAGAATGGATGACGTGAAATATATTAATGGTAGGGATGAAAATGTATCACGTGAAGGAATGGGATTAAATTATGGTTTATAATTTACTTGTTTATATCGCCATGATTTCAAATAGTCACACTGGATACTAATGAAAAGAATTTATCTTAGATTTCAAAGTTGCAACTGAGGTAATTGCTCATATTTATATGTATTTACTTCTATAAGACCGTATATAAACAATATGTTATCATCCTCTTGTATACACTGATAAATTCCTTGCTTCCCTTCTTCAGCAATTCAACTATTTTATCATCCCATGATCATAGTTTATTTTAACTTCCAATTACTAATACAAAGAGGACAACAGAATATTCTAGCATCTGTCCAAGTTCATTTAACTACCTTTCCTGTTTCCAATTATCCACATATCAATATTATTTATGTCCATTTCCAACTTTTTTGTGGTAATGACACCGGTAAAAAAATCAATTTACAAATGCAGTTCTTATTCAATTTATAATAAGTAATTGTCAGCAATGCGAAACTCCATGTAAGACTAATGTTTTCTCTACCTTACCTATGTAACATTGAATTATTTCCTTTCTCTAAGTTATGTCATCACTTATTCATAACATTACCAAAGAATAATAAAGAAGATAGAACATATGTTTACCCCATACGTAATTTACATCACCCCACTCACTAATCCAACTATCAAAATAAGTTTTTTTCATACTTTTTTTAATAATCTCTTCCAACAGCTAATTTTCTATTCAAGACAACTTGAAAATATGCCACATACAAACACACACACACACACACATATATATATATATATATATATATATATATATATATATATATATATATATATATATATATATTATATAGATACAAATGTAAATATCAACCATAATGGCATTTAATACCGAATTCTATCTTGGGAATATATATCCCCTGGAATTCATTTTATGGTAATAGCTTCTGGCCGGGCAGAGATTCGAACCACTGCCTAATCAGCCAAAAACCGTGGCTGCGAGCCATCAATAGAGATATAAGTTTATGACAAGTCACCGTACACATTCGAATTCAGGAATCTGTTCATACACTTGAAATAAACCCATTTCTACCATGATAGCTGAATTGTGAGTTTGCAACACGTGGTTATTTCATGATGAATATATATCACTAATATTCGTGATTTCAATCAATGTAAATATCAACCACAATGGCATTTAATACCGAATTCTGTCTTGGGAATATATATCCACTGGAATTCATTTCATGGTAACACCTTCTGGCCGGGCAGAGATTCGAACCCCTGCCTATTCAGCCGAAAACCGTGCGTGCAAGGAGTCTCTTGATGGTACAGTTGATGTGGTGAAATGTTTTGAGTATCGCCCTTATCAGCAAAGCTGTACTAGTCATGTCCACCCATACTAGGTTGGTTTGCTGTGAGCAATAGTTGTTGTGTCTGTATGTATATATATATATATATATATATATATATATATATATATATATATATATATATATATATATATATATATATATAGCCTATAAGTGTGCGTGCGTATGATTTTGCGTACGTGATCATTTGTTACCAACATACGTGCTCTAATAAACGTAAATATTAACCACGAAGAGGATTTAATGTTGATTTTTTGAGATTATATGTCCACTGAACAATGAATTTTTTTTTATGATAAAAGTTTCTGGGTGAGCTAGGACTCGAACTTATACCTTTAAGTCGAGGGATAGGTTCGAGTCCTTTCCCAGCCAGAAGCATTTATCATGAAAAGAAACTTCAGGGAATGTATATTCCCAAGGTATAAAATTAGATTCTAAATCCAATTTGTGGTTGACATTTATCCACAGACACACACACATATATATATATATATAGTGAGAGAGAGATTATATGTGCGTCCGAGCATGGATGTGTATCTCTTTATTAAAACCTACTATTATCTCTAACACTTGAAAAGGAATTATCATTAAAGTAAAATATTACTTTTATTCTTACAATGTCGTTTCCAATTTCCACTACCGATAGCGTCTTAGGAAGTGTGTAGAAAGCGATCCTTTCCCATCATGAATAGATAACGGTGGCACCAT
>NC_090728.1:155911541-155917824 GCF_036898095.1 Palaemon carinicauda | reverse complement strand
GATTATACAAAGAGAAATGTCTAGATTGGAAAATGTAGAATAAAATTACAATTCAGTGACTCTTTGTCGTATTACATCACTAAAATATTTTCCAGAAATAAAAGATTCTATCATTTTCATCACCTATTCAACTCGCTGGTTAAACACTTTTAATTTTGCAACCGGAAGACTTATAATCTGTCCAGTGGAAATTGGTCGATAATCATGACGCTCACATTTTTATTTTTCACCCTCCTATTTTTTCATATAAATTCTTTTTCGTATTTTGTTCTATATCTGCTTTTGACACGCTATGACACTCAAAAGGAAAACGGACTACCCCATTTTTCCCGGAAAAGAAGCCTTTCCCACTGGACAAATGCAATTTACAAACTCAAAACACCATTCAATTTTAAAATCCTCTTACTGGTTGTAAGGGAAACAATGTTTTATAGTTCAATATGTTCCAGAAAAGAAATATATTTCACACATCTGTTTTAAAACACTTCGAATGAACGTTGGTCTCCAATGATTGTCAAAATATTTCGAAAAAAAGATAATTTGAAACTAGGAAAAAATATCTATTAGGTAACTAGAGATGGGTCTTTCGTATGACTAAATACTTGCACAGTGATCGAATGCATATAATTTTTATTCAGCAAGGGGAATATGGACTAAAAAAAAAAAAAATGCACTTTCCCGGACGACTCCACTGGAGTCGGAATGGTCACTAGATAATCGATCTTTCCAGTGGATTTTATCTCAAGGTCCCGGGTCTCCAGGTGGATCTGTTTGCGACGGAGTCCAATCCCAAACTAGATTGTTACGTAGCCCCCAACCTGGACCCTCAGGCTTATGCCTTGGACGCTGTCACTAGATTGGAACACTTGGAAGACGTATCTGTTTCCTCCGATAAAATCTCCTGCTGAAAGTTTTGCACAAACTCAGATCTTTCAAGGGTCAAGTGGCTCTGGTAGCTCCCAACTGGCCCTAGAGCAACTGGTTCCCCTTCTTAATAGAGCTAGGCCTCCGCCCCCGGCGGATTCCCAATCCTCTACTAACACAAGTAGTACAAACTTGAAATGTGTTAGCTTCCTCAAGGATTCTGAATGCCCTAACTTTATGGACTTCATGAAGTTCGCAGCTCAACAAGGTGCAAACATCGATCCTCTGAATACCCTATTCCTGGAATCTGACAAAAGGGAATCCACCCTCGGCCAATATGACTCAGCTGTAAAGAAACTAGCAAAGTTTCTGAAAGATTCCCAAGTTGAGAAATGACAATGAACCTAACTGTGACATTCTTCAGAACTCTCTTTGAATCGGGTCTGGCAGCCAATACCATTACTACGATCAAGTCGGCTTTGAAAAAGTTCTTCCATGTCGGCTTTGACATTGATCTTACGGATTCATATTTCTCATCCATCCGAGAGCCTGTGCCAGATTAAAACCTTCAACTCGCCCTAGTGCAGTTTCCTGGTTTTTTGAACGATGTTCTAAAGCTAGCCTCTGAAACCTCGAATGAATCCTGTAACTATATGGCATTATTAAGGAAAGACCTTTTTCTTTTGAGCCTCGCCTTGGGCTCCAGAATCTCAGGATTGTCAGCCTTATCTAGCGACCCAGGTCATATAGAGTTTCTCTCTTCGGGTGAGGTCCTTCTCTCCCCTAACAAAGTTTTCCTGGGCTAAAAATGAGGGACCCCCAAAACAGGTGGTCTCCCTGGAAGATTGTTCCACTTCCTCGGGATCCATCCCTTTGTCCAGTTACCACCCTGAAATCCCTACTTAAGTAGAACTTCCACCACAACCACAGGGCCTTTATTTACTAGGTAACATGGAGGGAACCATTACACTTAAGGGAATCAGACAACAATTCTTTATTTTATTAAACAAGCTAATCCTGAATCATTCCCTCATGTCCATGATATTCGAGCTATGGCCACTTCAATTAACTTTTTCCACCACATGAAATTTGATAAGCTCTCAAAATATACGGGTTGGAAGTCCCCTAAAGTTTTCAAGCGCCACTACCTAAATCCTTTAGAAGCTCTTAAATTTGCCACAGTAGCAGCAGGGAATGTAGTTCCTCCTGAAGGTACTGATTCCTAATCACAACGTCTTGCTGTATCCACTTTCCCTCCTGCCTGGTTTACTTATTGTTCCTACCTGATTTTGTTTGCTCTTTACCATACATTGTGATCAATTTCCACGAATTGTTTTTGATTTCATCTGTTCTTGAAATTCATCGTGCTGATTTTATTTTATTTTATTACACTATGTGCTTTTTGCTTGGTTTTACTTTCATCCCTTGATGTGATTGTTTACCATTTTTTATATTCATATTTATGTTGAATTCTTACCTACGGGTTATCTTGTTGAATTGTTTACCAAGCTTGTTTATCATTATTCATATCTATATTCAGTGCTTACCTACGGTTTTCCTTTTTGGTTTGATTACAATGTTTAATTATCACTTTCATATCCATGTTGATTACGTATTTACGGGATTCCTCATCCCCCCTGTTTGATATTAAACCACCATCTATGTTATTTTTGTGTTATTTTTCTTCCCAGATAGTTGGCCATATTGGGTCCCTATTCTCAGGTACTATTTCACTGGGCGGCACAGGTTAGAGCCCAGAAAAGGGATTTTGACGTAGGAAAAATCTATTTCTGGGCGAGAGACCTGTGCCGCCCAGTGAACCCACCCGTCCCTCCCTGTTGGGCCCCAATCTGGGGTGCTATAGGAGTGACGTCACTGGCGTGGATGGGATCATTCGTAGTAGCGTTTCAGAGCTAGGATGTTGAATGGCACCTCGCTGTTCGGGGATATTGACAGGAGATATCTAAATGGTGCAAGGCCTCTGGTTGTGATATAATCACGCCCCAGTTATTTATACCGACACCTTAATAGGTGAGCAAGCTGGGTTCAACCTAGCATTCCTATACAATTTTTTCTCTGGTAAAATTCATAGCAGTTATTACCTTAGAAATGATGTAAAAGGAGCATTTCAGGTTCCATCTCATTGCGAAACAAAAACAATGGTGAATAGCTTTCATTCTAAAATATACCATATGCCAAGAGGCTAAGAAAAAAATCTTTTACAATAAAGTTGAATGTGCTTTTCATTATTTAAATCGATACAGCTGTATTTCGTCAAAATAAACCTAAAAATTACATGTGGAATTATTAATTTTGAATATGGTTTATAGTAATTATACTTAATATATTGTTATATTGAGGAATTACGATAGGAAATTATTAATCGCTTGGCTATATAATCACTGTGGTATGGCAAAGAATTATTGTTAATTCATGGTGAGACGAGAGCCTAATTGCTGATATGAAAAACTCGAATGGCAAAAGTCCTTAAGGTCAAAGGCCTATTAAAAGCCAGTGTTCATTAGCCTAAATTCCCTCTCCAGTATACATCATGCCACTGGGTTTATCACAGTTTTTATATGGATGGCATGCGAATGAGGTTATTAATAATAGATAAACATTCTGTTCTTTCTCTCATTTTATGTTACAAAGGTGCATGGAATATTTGTGGGTGAAATTCATGGTGAAGGAAATGTAGCCGTATATATATATATATATCTATCTATCTATATACCAAGGCACTTCCCCCAATTTTGGGGGGTAGCCGACACCAACAATGAAACAAAACAAAAAGGGGACCTCTACTCTCTATGTTCCTTCAGCCTAATCAGGGACTCAACCGAGTTCAGCTGGTACTCGCTAGGGTGCCACAGCCCAACCTCCCACATTTCCACCACAGATGAAGCTTCATAATGCTGACTCCCCTACTGCTGCTACCTCCGCGGTCATCTAAGGCCCCGGAGGAAGCAGCAGGGCCTACTGGAACTGCGTCACAATCGCTCGCCATTCATTCCTATTTCTAGCACGCTCTCTTGCCTCTCTCACATCTATCCTCCTATCACCCAGAGCTTTCTTCACACCATCCATCCACCCAAACCTCGGCCTTCCTCTTGTACTTCTCCCCTCAACTCTTGCATTCATCACCTTCTTTAGCAGACAACCATTTTCCATTCTCTCAACATGGCCAAACCACCTCAACACATTCATATCCACTCTAGCCGCTAACTCATTTCTTACACCCGTTCTCTCTCTCACCACTTCGTTCCTAACCCTATCTACTCGAGATACACCAGCCATACTTCTCAGACACTTCATCTCAAACACATTCAATTTCTGTCTCTCCATCACTTTCATTCCCCACGACTCCGATCCATACATCACAGTTGGTACAATCACTTTCTCATATAGAACTCTCTTTACATTCATGCCCAACCCTCTATTTTTTACTACTCCCTTAACTGCCCCCAAAACTTTGCAACCTTCATTCACTCTCTGACGTACATCTGCTTCCACTCCACCATTTGCTGCAACAACAGACCCCAAGTACTTAAACTGATCCACCTCCTCAAGTAACTCTCCATTCAACATGACATTCAACCTTGCACCACCTTCCCTTCTCGTACATCTCATAACCTTACTCTTACCCACATTAACTCTCAACTTCCTTCTCTCATACACCCTTCCAAATTCTGTCACTAGTCGGTCAAGCTTCTCTTCTGTGTCTGCTACCAGTACAGTATCATCCGCAAACAGCAACTGATTTACCTCCCATTCATGGTCATTCTCGCCTACCAGTTTTAATCCTCGTCCAAGCACTCGAGCATTCACCTCTCTCACCACTCCATCAACATACAAGTTAAACAACCACGGCGACATCACACATCCCTGTCTCAGCCCCACTCTCACCGGAAACCAATCACCTCACTTCATTTCCTATTCTAACACATGCTTTACTACCTTTGTATAAACTTTTCACTGCTTGCAACAACCTTCCACCAACTCCATATAACCTCATCACATCCCACATTGCTTCCCTATCAACTCTATCATATGCTTTCTCCAGATCCATAAACGCAACATACACCTCCTTACCTTTTGCTAAATATTTCTCGCATATCTGCCTAACTGTAAAAATCTGATTCATACAACCCCTACCTCTTCTAAAACCACCCTGTACTTCCAAGATTGCATTCTCTGTTTTATCCTTAATCCTATTAATCAGTACTCTACCATACACTTTTCCAACTACACTCAACAAACTAATACCTCTTGAATTACAACACTCATGCACATCTCCCTTACCCTTATATAGTGGTACAATACATGCACAAACCCAATCTACTGGTACCATTGACAACACAAAACACATATTAAACAATCTCACCAACCATTCAAGTACAGTCACACCCCCTTCCTTCAACATCTCAGCTTTCACACCGTCCATACCAGATGCTTTTCCTACTCTCGTTTCATCTAGTGCTCTCCTCACTTCCTCTATTGTTATCTCTCTCTCATTCTCATCTCCCATCACTGGCACCTCAACACCTGGAACAGCAGTTATATTTGCCTCCCTATTATCCTCAACATTCAGCAAACTTTCAAAATATTCCGCCCACCTTTTCCTTGCCTCCTCTCCTTTTAACAACCTTCCATTTCCATCTTTCACTGTCTCTTCAATTCTTGCGCCAGCCTTCCTTACTCTCTTCACTTCTTTCCAAAACTTCTTCTTATTCTCTTCATATGACTGACCCAATCCCTGACCCCACCTCAGGTCAGCTGCCCTCTTTGCCTCACGTACCTTGCGCTTTACTTCCACCTTTTTCTCTCTATATTTTTCATACTTCTCTATACTATTACTCTGCAGCCATTCTTCAAAAGCCCTCTTCTTCTCTTCCACTTTTACCTTCACTCCTTCATTCCACCATTCACTGCCCTTCCTCATGCTGCCTCCAACAACCTTCTTGCCACATACATCACTTGCAATCCCAACAAAATTTTCTTTTACTAACTTCCATTCCTCCTCTAAATTACCAGTTTCTCTACTCCCACCTCATCATATGCCATTTTCAACCTTTCCTGATATTTACTTCTTACCCCCGGTTTTATTAGCTCTTCAATCCTCACTACCTCCCTTTTACATCCACCTACTCTATTCCCCCACTCTTTTGCTACAACTAATTTTCCTTCCACTAAAAAATGATCAGACATACCGTTAGCCATACCCCTAAACACGTGCACGTCTTTCAATCTTCCAAACATTCTTCTAGTTACCAACACATAATCCATTAATGCCCTTTCTACTACTCTTCCATTTGCCACTCTTACCCATGTATACTTATTCTTATCTTTCTTTTTAAAGAAGCTAGCACCTATTACCATCTCTTGTTCAACACACATGTCTACCAGTCTCTCACCACTC
>NC_090728.1:155869041-155909041 GCF_036898095.1 Palaemon carinicauda | reverse complement strand
AAATGCAACTCGTAGTAATTTGTTCAGAAGGAATGAATAGAACATGATAAGCTGTTATAAAGGTGAAATGAACCAAGGGATATAACGGATATATAAGGATATAAAGATATCCTTATTATCTAAGAGGACCAAGAGTACTTATAAGTAAAGGGGATAATGTCGTGGTCTTCGGAGTAAAACTCGGAAAACTAATAAGTCTTATGTAGAGGTATTTGCTGTAATAGATAATGTTGTAGCTATTTCCCCAAGAGATTCATTCTGGATTTTTCAAGAATTGGATACATCCGTAGTGTCTATTGTAATCAAGTAACTGAACCTCAGAAAATATATAAATATTTATTTTTCTTATATCAAAAGTATAAGGAAACATTCATCTTCCATAATGAAATCAAAGAAAATTAATACCATATTAATTCAATGTCTCAATTTCAGTAAGTAAATACATATTCATCTGTTAATTAGATCAACGAAAGGTAGGGTACACACGCGTGTGCGAGCGCATACACACACACACACACACACACACACACACACATATATATATATATATATATATATATATATATATATATATATATATATATATAGTATACTCACGTTTTTTGTTATTATTAATCGTTATACCCTTGCAGTATTCAAACTTATTGAACATAACAAATATTTTAATTGTCATGAAACATGAACTATTTCATTGGTATTTAAAGATCTGAATTCATTCATTCAATGTTTTAATTTTTTTATTTTTAGAAAAGTCACTTACCTTACTATCATAAATTTTCTGTAATATAAAACTGTTCTAAATGCTGAGGTCCTTTTAGCAGACAATTCGCCCGTAAAACTGAAAACAAAAGCTTAGAAGGATATTCATTGCGTGTTCCAGAACTGCAATATCATTATTCATTTATATTTGCAAAACATAACATAGTTATAAGAACATAGTCCTCAAAATATTAGAGCATGAGAGAATTTTCAGTTAATGAATTTATCTTAATAAAATAATGAACGGATAAACACTTCCACTTCCATTCCAGTTTAACCAGGAATTGAAGCAAGAAACCAGCCAGAGATTCCGGGAATTCCTCTAAACACTTTCAAAGACAACGCCAATGTAATGGTCAGATTCCGCTGGTTTCATCCAGCTTAATTTGTTCTGCCAGTAGCTTGTGATACGATTTCCCAGGTAAATGCAGTCTGCAAATGATTTGAGGGACCAGGCAGACGCTCAAGACTAAATGCGTTTTTCACGGCAAATTATGTCTTCTCGTCAAAGTTCCTTTTATGGTAGGACACTAATTTGAGCCATCATATATATATATATATATATATATATATATATATATATATATATATATATATATATATATATATATATGGACGGAAATCAACACAATATCGTGTTCAAATAGAAATAAATTTCTACCTCATACTTGGGATCGAACTCTAGCCTCTGGTGGCATGGTTGGAAGCGACCTTGCCTGTCATTTGAGGGGGCTAGCGTTCGATCGTAAGTATGAGGTAGAATTTTATATATATATATATATATATATATATATATATATATATATATATATATATATATATATATATATATATACATACATATATATACATCATCATCATCATCATCACCATCAGCCGTATCTCGTAACTAGTCCACTGCAGGATAAAGGCCTCAGACATGTCCTTTCACTCATGTCTGTTTATGTTCTTTCTATTTCAGTCCATCCCCTCAAATATTCTTAGCTCATCAATCTATATTTTGATTGGTTTATTCTTCCCCGTAGGATGATGAATACCTCGCCTAAGCCTTGCCGTTTTTCTATGGTATACAAGTGTTATGATGAAGACAAACACTCACGTCAGGTTTTCTTCTCTATATCTCTTTGCAATCTGGGACCGTCGACGGTCGGTTAAAAACTATGTGCATAACTTATTTCTGAGGTGAACAGAGGCCCTCTCATTTTAGAGGGACAAGTCCATCTGTTTCCCATTCTCTGGTCAGACTCCAAGCCATGTACGGAGTGCTTTTAACATTACAAGAGTAGATGCGCTAACGAGAGAGAGAGAGAGAGAGAGAGAGAGAGAGAGAGAGAGAGAGAGAGAGAGAGAGAGAGAGAGAGAGAACTCAAGTTTTTTCTATATGAATAAAGTTCCACAAATAAAGGAAATTAAAAGTCTTCAGGAATTCTGATTAGAAATGGGTTTTATTATTCTGAATGATGTAAGTGTACAGTCAAATTCAAATGTCCTGTCGTCTCCGGTCCCCCACTGTCACCTCCAATATCTATAGAATCCAGAGCTTCAGGTGTAGAAGAGTTTGGTAGTTACGAGGGAGGACCCTGGGCAGGGGGGTGTGACGGGCTAGGGGAGGATGTCAAGAAGGGGCAGGACCACAGGCGGGCTAAGTACTAAGTACTATTTTTTTTTATCTGTATGCTGTGTGTGATGGCCAGGGAAACACTAAATCATATGTATGAACGCAAATTCAATATAATATCACACGATCCGATCCTAGTTTTATGATTATAATGATTCTAACTTATATTTGCAGTTTTTTACTATACCCTTTTCACGAACAACTTGTTAAAAAAAATGATCGATGATTAACTTCTTGACAAAAATTATTGATTATTAGTTTAGTAATCATGTCTTAACTGAAAATCGTTTGTAAACACCAGCTACGAGTCCTCTCTCTCTCTCTCTCTCTCTCTCTCTCTCTCTCTCTCTCTCTCTCTCTCTCTCTCTCTCTCTCTCTCTCTCTTTATATATATATATATATATATATATATATATATATATATATATATATATATATATATATGTGTGTGTGTGTGTGTGTGTGTGTGTGTGTGTGTGTGTGTGTGTGTGTGTGTGTATCGAAAAAATGTGATTCTTAAGGCGGGGAAGGTGGAATTTTGTTTGAAAGTAATTCACTATCAATTGACCAGTATCATGATGATTTCGGCAATGATTCCAAATTATAATTACGTTGTATAGACCCACTTGTTGTTATTCGATATAACATCTTAACAGAAAAGTTATTGGCTAAAATAAGGAAGTTTTGTATAGTTTGGAAAATTTGTACAGACTGAAAAACCTTACTTATACCCAATTCCCGAGTCCAATAACAATAAATTTTTGAAGGATAGCTAATGCTTGAAATATTTGCACGATTGAGTATCTGTGCTAGTTACTGACTACATGTTAATAACAATGAAACAAATTGGATGAAAGCTGAGCAGATTAGCATGTCTGCATGCACTTATACAATATGCAATATTGTTTTAATTGCTACTATGGTATGAAACACATTGATTCTATGTTCGCACTGAATAAGCTCTGGTTCCAGATGTAATTTCCTGGTTAACAAGCAATTATATTTAGTTAGTATTAAAGATGGTTGATAAGAGACATTAAAATTTCATAGGTGGCTTTATTTAGATCATAATATGACCCCAGGAGAAAAGTGCAAAAACTAGACTACAGTGACCAAATGCAGTTGTCCAGCTTACTGAATATAAATATTTGCTGAAAGGTAAAGAAATGTTTTCATTATTTTAATTCTAATTCAAGAATCATTCATATATACAATGTAAACTAAACGCCCCTTAGTTTGATGTCCATCCACCATTATTATTATTATTATTATTATTATTATTATTATTAGCTAAGCTACAACCCTAGTTGGAAAAGCAAGATGCTATAAGGCCAAGCAGAGAGAAATATTGACACCCACAATTCAAATGCGCTCTTGTTTAGATGGCATAGCACGTTCGTTGCTCTCCCACGTTCCATTAACGAACATATTATTGCCCATAGGTTCTCTATGGGGTTGAGGTCGCACCCATTTGGTGGCCAGTTTATTACCTGGATATCTGGGTGATGCTCTAACCAAGCTCTACCTACTGTGTTAGTATGGATGGGGTTATTATCGTGCACTAGAACGATTGGGTATGGATTGGGAATGGCCATGGCTCCCGCTGTGGGAAGGAGGGACGTTCACAAAATCATTGCTCGTGAACCTTCCAAATAATCATCCAACTCCACAAATTGATATGAACTCTTCCACTCATAGCTCTTTTCTGAATATTTGTCTCATTATAGCGGGTATTCCGTCACCTCCAGCAATGCCTTGCGCTTCCACTGATGTAAAATATTTTTCATCTGTATAGATGATATTTTTTCAAAAAAGGAGTGATCAACTTGGAAATATTATAGAGGAAATCGAAGGTGATATTCCAAGTGTTTCTTTGTAATTTTTCTTTATTGGTTAGGATGTGAATCACTGTCTTTATGATTGACAGCGCACAAAAATACTAGTGTTTCTTGAAATACTTATTCATATATGCTTAATTGTTGCATACCAATTATAGATATTCTATCTGATAAAAACGATTTGTTATTGGACTCGTAAATTGTGTATAGGTAAGGGTTTTTTCAGTCTGGAAAAATTTCCAAACTATACCAAAGTTCATTATTATAAGCAATAACTTTGTTGTTAGAATGTTATATCGAATAACACAACCAATGGGTCTATACAATGTATTTATGATTTGGATTCTTTGCCCAAAATATTATGATACTGATTAGTCGAAGGTTCATTACTTTGAAACAAAATGCCCCCTTCCGCTTAACAGCTGTGCCATATACCAAACTTTACGCCATTAGAATGTCTCTCTTTCAATATATATATATATATATATATATATATATATATATATATATATATATATATATATATATATATATATATATATATATATATATATATATAAATACAGAGAGAGAGAGAGAGAGAGAGAGAGAGAGAGAGAGAGAGAGAGAGAGAGAGAGAGAGAGAGAGAGAGAGAGAGAGAGAGAGTGTGTGTTATTCCTAGCTTGTCTTTTAGTGAGATTTTTTCAGTCGGGACAAAATACAATGTCAATCTAAGCATCGATAATATTTGTAAAAAGGATGTTCGCGAGAATGGTAGAGCAAATATCATAACTACATGATTGCAAGTTATGTATTATTATAATGGTGTAATTAGGAACTAAGAAATTATATATTTACCTTCATACATAATGATTTGTGTTTTCCAATCCATCACAGCTCTAACAAGTAGTACTTCCCCCTTCCTGGCGTCCTCCCCCAGCTCGTTGCCCAACCCCCTGCCTGGCGTCTGGCTTCCGCCCTTTGCCTCCCCGCCAATAACAAAACTCTTCTATACCTGAAATTCTGGAATCTATAGATATTGGGGGTGACAGAGGGGGACTGGAGACGACAAGACTTTTGCATTTGACTGTACCTTGGAAAGAGATATTATATGTGTGTGTGTGTTTGTACGTAAGCTTTTATATCAAATGTGTACACAGAAAATTATATATATATATATATATAATATATATATATATATATATATATATATATATATATATATATATATATATATATATTCATTTTAAGAACACATTCATTTAGAGACAATTTTTTCAGAACTTAATCATGTATGTCTGGCCCCCGTTTGAAATATTGTTTAGAAATATTTTTTTTCAATATAGAATGAGAAAACAGATTCTCTTAATGATTTTTTTGCATAATTCAAATAACTAATTATAATAGAGTTTTCTAAAACTTCTTACAGGATTTTTTTCAGCTGTGATTCAGTATAGCTATGGGTACTAATTCATGAAAATGTTTATTAGACTTCTGACCTTTTTCATGCTTATAGTAACATGAATGATTATTTTCTATCAGTATGGCAAGTAATTGTGATGTATATTTTCTATTTTAACCCACAGATACACCGTTATATTCACTTTAACAACAAAAAGTAATGGATTATCATCAGATTTGTTTTTTTTTACCTTTTTGACATTAAGCTGATTGGAAGAGATTGGTAGAAATATTTTAAACAAATAGTTTTTTGGACTAAGCAGATTACACTGAACCTGTATATAGAGAAATAATGGAAGCCAAAAATTAGTTGAGCACGAAATTTAATATCAAATGAGCTTTAAAGACAAGACCCTATAAAAGGTCTGTTTGAATATAATAGGAATGATGGCTAACTTTGAAAGCTGATTGTTATTGACATTCAGGTGTTATTGGCTAATATGACGATATCAAAGAATATGAAGTTGAGCCTTTTGATATGCACTGATGAATGATAATTACTTTGCCTGTTCATGTTTATGTGAATGGAATAGTAGCAAATAATTTCTGCTTCTGAAAGCCCAGCACAGAGGTTGAAATTTTTATATGAATAAAACTGCAAAAATGTCAATTATTTCTTGTAAACATGAAATAACTATTTGACCATTCCATTTTTCCTTGATATTAGAAAATCATGCAATATTGTTAATATTTATTAACAATGCATTATGACAAACAGCAGGTTAATTATTTCAATATCATATCCAAGCGAAAAAAGAAGGAAGTTGTTACGAGTGTGGGGAAACAAAAACATCTACTGCATGGGAGTTGGGAGCCGTTGTCTTTCCCTATCACTGCATATGGTAGTTGTCGTTGAGAATCAAATAATGAAAGTGTAAAGAGGTTACTTTGAGTTTAAACAAATTATTTTTTGAGACAAAGGGAATGGACAGGATTGATCATATGCCGTGATGCCTTTGATTTAGTCATGAATAATATAATGCAAAACAGAAAAGGGATAGCCTTAAATATCATTGCATCCCCCAAAAAGAGAGGTCACGGTAATTGTATATATATTTTTTTTATATAAGTAACCCTAGTTTATATTTAAGAAAACGATATTAACGTGTATATAGATTTTTCAAGACCAAGTAAAGTCTTTCTAATCACTGAAATAAGTATTGAAAATGTAGACAAACCATTAATGATAAAATCCTTAATTCATTTTGCAGTTAATATATGTGGCACATACAAAGTGATGTGGTGGATGGGGAGTCAGAGTTAAAAGTAATGTTGTTAATGGGTACGATATAACGACCATACACCACACAGTCTATATGTATCTATTGTTTTGCGTCATCTCCAGTAACTAAGATATTTGTCTAACAACCAAATTGATAATAAAAGACCGTAAGTGTGACTCCCAGAATCCTCAATCCTTCAACAGAGATATAGAGCAAATCACTAATTTTTTTTATGTTCCCAAATGAATTATCTTTCACTTGATGATTAGGGTGGCCATCATATCCTGCTAACATTTTTAAGTATAAGATGGCCGAAGTTTTATTTAATAGAAAAAATATTCAATCAGGTTCAGTTGAACCCCATTGTGCCAACTTTAATTTAAGAACTGACATATGCCTCAAGAAGTTAGCCGACTGTGACCAGGTGTTGACATATGATTGGGAAAAAAACAGTAGGAAAAGAAAATTTTTCTTGAATCACTCATGAGAATCGAACTTCTTAAATATTTAGCCATCTCGTCTACAGTGCGTTTTGGGAACTTTGTTACACATCATGGAAAGCTAAGGAAATATATGATACCTTCACAATGCATCTGATAATTGGGAAGAATAAGGTCTAAAAAAGCCCAAATGTCATGGTATTTTTTATTGTTTTATTATAAGGTATACTACACTAAATTATGGAATAAGACGGCCATATAGATCTGAAAAAAAATAAAACAAATTTTATCGTTCTTTTGCTAGCTGTTCTAGAAAAAACGATTCTGGTGAATACTCGTATGCAGACATAAACTCAAAGGTTCACATATACACACACCCACACCCACAGATCTCTCTCTCTCTCTCTCTCTCTCTCTCTCTCTCTCTCTCTCTATATATATATATATATATATATGTATATATATACATATATATATATATATATATATATATATATATATATATATATATATATATATAAATTTCTACCTCATACTTGGGATCGAACGCTAGCCTTCGATCCCAAGTATGAGGTAGAAATTTATTTCTATTTGAACACGATGTTGTGTTGATATTTATCCATATATATATATATATATATATATATATATATATATATATATATATATATATATATATATATATATATATTTACATGTTTATTATCATATCTATATTTGTTTCATTTGTTTGATGCCGGCTACCCTCCAAATTGGTGAAATGCCTTGGTATATACTGTATATATATATATATATATATATATATATATATATATATATATATATATATATATATATATAAATGTGTTTATTAATATATCTATATAGACACACACACACACACACACACACACATATATATATATATATATATATATATATATATATATATATATATATATATATATATATGTTTATTAATATGTCTATATACACACACACACACACACACACATATATATATATATATATATATATATATATATATATATATATATATATATATATTATACACATTTGTATACATACATACATATATTAAGTCTTGCTCTAACACATGTGGCTCCAGAGATACGCAAGTCACTGTCACGCTTATCATTTCATAGAGGTGTTGTGGAAGAGTCCTCTGTTCAACAGATCATATGTAATATTATTTGCCTCTCGATCCACATAGAAATTTCGTCACATTTGCTTGCTTTTAACATTTCCCTTGCACCCAGTGTAAGTCCTGCCTTAATATTAAGACCACTTCTTTCGAATACGTTTTTTATATCCTTTATTCAATCATTTCTAGTATTTCTCATCCTACATCGTTTTAGTTCTAAATTATAGACTATTTTCAATATCTTGTGGGAGTTGAAAGAGCTGGACCCTTTTTTTCATCTAATGCTACTCTGCATTGGATTCATCATCTCTCAATATCATAACCTGAACCTAAAGGACGTGTTAACATTAGTGAAGGATAATTCAACATATAAATGGCAATGAATAATGAGTTTGAAAAGGGGATTTGCAAATTGTAAACTTGTTAGGAAAAATCGTCTTTTTCACACATTCTATATTTTTATTTTTACTTTTTGGAAGCTAACTGATTGTTGTTGTACAAAAACAGTTATTTCTAGTTAATAATTCTCTCTCTCTCTCTCTCTCTCTCTCTCTCTCTCTCTCTCTCTCTCTCTCTCTCTCTCTCTCTCTCTCTTATGAGGTTGCTGGACTGATCATGCTGAAACATTGACAATATCATCATGTATTTCCAGTGCCAGCGCCAATTATTCTAAACTACTAAAATCAACCTAGAATATTATATATCCTACTATAGAAATTATTTATTTCACTCACCAAGAGGGATAGATTAGCTTTTCAGCACTGTAAACTTCTTACCTTATATTTCATGTATTATCATCAACAAGAATATTCTGTGTGTGTGTAGTAGATAGCTATAATCTTCAGTGAATACAAGTTCAAATTTTATTGGTTTACAGAGTATGCTGAACTGACAATGATGATGATGAGATTGGCCAACCAGTGACCAGATACATAGCAAGGGAGGCACCTGTCACTTGTCCCTTTTCCCGGTAGGTCCTCCATAAAGTGTCTTTTTTTTTGTACTTCTTCCCTCCTGGATCCAGAGGGGGACGGTTGCAAGAATGTAACTATTTCTTTTACTTATGATTTTGATTAATTTGCTATTTCATCAAAGATAATCGTTCTGACGTGGATTATTTGTATGATTTATTGCAGTTAAAGATTTTATAAAAATAATTCGGTTTTACCAAGTGAATTTCATTTATTAGTAGCTATTATTTGTTTTCAAATATTCAGTCTAGAATAGAACACCTTAAAACTGGATGTTTTACCAAATCCTTTAAGAAATTGACATCTGACTTCCCCCCCCTCAAAAAAAAAAAAAATAAAAATAAAACGTCCCTTTAGTTTTTAGTTCTGGCATAAAGTTGTATGATGGATTCTTACAATTATAACATCATTGACACAAATAAGCAGCTAAATAGAGCCGGAGAATATGCGTTTCTTTATTATAATTTTTTGCTATTATTATTGTTGTTGTTGTTGTTGTTGTTGTTGTTGTTGTTATTATTATTTTAAGGTAAAAATAGTAAATCAAATTTGATACTATATTCAGATGAAAAACAATGATAAAAGAAATTGTTACTGAACTTGGTTTATAAAAAACAATTTGTACCAAGTGTTGAGTCCCACTGATTCATAAACCATTAGTAGCCGATACAGATATTTTAGAGTATTGTGTGTCATGAAATCTTGCTAAGGAAAAAAAGTACTTTTTGATGTAACGACATATCTCTTTTACGCGGTGGATGATGGATACTCCACAAATATATATACATACCAATATTATAAAGTAATTAAAAAACGGAGTCAGGGATTCATTTTAGGGTCAAGGCTAAGGAAATTGATAGGCCTTAATTTTTTGCCCAACAATCTAAGAGAAGAGTCTGCTCTTGAAAACAGGACATGGAAATGGATTCTCTAATGAACAAAAGTTAAATTTAGTGTTAAATGGAAAAGGAAAAGATAACCGGGATTGAAAAATTAATTTAAACTGGAAGGCAGTTCAAAATGAATAGCAATGAAATAGAAATTTCAGAATATTACTCCAATCAATATAAGCTAGAACACTTTCTTGTTATAAAACATGTAACAAAACAGTAAACAGAAGCTTAGTATTACGAACTATTTGCAACATGAATTTGGTAAAACACAGCAAAGATTGTTTTTGACAAAGATTTCAAGTTAAATTCCCAGGTAAGGTGGGTTATCATCAGTTTCTTGAATAACAAAAGAAGGATCAATTATGACTATATATATCGATTATTTTTTGTAAAGGGTGTAGACTCTTAAGACCTAATCGGATTTTATTTATACTAGGAACATCGAAATTAAGGCAAGATATTAACGAAGTCCTATAGAATATACAAAAAATGCCAAGTAATTCCGGAATAGAATTTGCATCTCCCTTTTATGATTATACATACATTATATATATATGTATATATATGTATATATATATATATATATATATATATATTTATATTTATATTTATATTTATACATATATATATATATATATATATATATATATATATATATATATATATGTATATATATATATATATATATATATATATATATATATATATATATATATATATATATATATATATATATATGTGTGTGTGTGAGTGTGTGTCAACGGATAATGAGACATCGGAACATGGGTTTTTCACTTTATTACAAAAAGGTTTGTGAATACACTGTACACAGCTGATACTCTCAGATGACTACCTTGTTCTAATGACTCCTCGAGACGTACTACCTAACCCTCGACAAGTAGAATACAATGTTGATCTGTCAATATGCAGAATTGTTAGATTTTCTGGAATTATTCACTTCGATGGAATATACTGTCACCATTAGGGTCTCAACATATCACCTTATAAGACTTGGTACACGTCACCTATAACAGAGTTCAGTGATCGCACCCTACGATTTGTGTCAGTCATAGTGCTCTTGAAAAAATTATTAATCTTACTGTATAAAACGCATATTTCACATACAAGGATATATATATATATATATATATATATATATATATATATATATATATATATATATATATATATATATATATATATATATATATATATATATTCTTACGAAGTTGTTCTAGTATAGAGTAAATATTTTATTCCTGTTTTTCATTAGTGTATATATTAGATATATAGCAATCTCGTAAGGTGGGTCTTACTAATGTGGGTTTAAGTAGAGGTAAGTAAATTACGTAAGACTTTTGTCATTCATTTAATTGTATTTTCCTTTCAAGTCAATATATGTAAATATATGTTATTTTTAAGAATTAACTTATTTATTTCACATATTTTGTTATGAAATCTTATGTAAACTCCTTTAGGTATGCTCTATGACCCATAAAAGGTATGAAGACGAGGGCTTATGTAATTTTTGTTTCTACGTGGTTAGAATGTGCATGGAATTTCTCAAATCAGATTTACTCTTTTTTTTTTTTTTAGCGTTTCGAGGGATACGTGGTTGGAGTTAGTTGAGAGAGGTTTGCCTTGCTAGCAGGGTTAATATCCATTTTTCAAATTACTACGTTGGCAACCTTACGTCGCTAGACCATGTCCCCAAGCTACGAGAATGGTTTATTAGAATTATCTAGAAGTATTAGGTCAATATATATAAGCAGCAGAAGAGATTCAGCCTATCCCTTTGAAAGAGCCAATGTCCTCTCTCCTCTCAAGTACATCAAGTGTGTGCCCTCTCAAATGGGGAAAAGGTTTTGATCCAATGTAGTGTTGTTCAAACTTTGGTGGAATATATTAAATGGTATAACAAGGGTAATGTGTTAATGTAAGTACTTTGTCATATACATTTTGTAACTGCCCCTGTGATATTTAGATTAAACAGTGGAGTGTATTTACTTTGCTTACCTGTTTGGTAACTTCGGGTGAGCCAAAAGAAGCAATTGTAACAGTCATATTTATGATTTCATTTAGTGTTTAATCATTAGTGTTAAAGTGTTAATCATTTTCATTATTTATCCAAATTAAATATTTTAGTAAATTAATTTCCAGTGAAACAAGTGATTGTATAATATTTTTCAAAGAGTTTTTCTTGTGTCTTAGTCTAAGATTTTGTTTAGATTCAATATTTCGAGTAATCTAATTTCATTGTTAATTCTTTTTGTATTATTGTTGTAACTTTTTATAGAACATATTTATTTTTTTAAAGTGTGTATTATTTCGATCACCAATATATCTTGATAGTGCTTGCTCGTAATCCCTGTCTAAGAACCAAAGTAAGAGGTTGTTTTTTTTTATATTTCATATCAAGTAATCACTTAGTTTTGTTTTGTGTGTTACGTTAGAGACCTTTGGATATTCTGTGTTCATATATTTTGCCGTGTGTAAGTTATGTAATATTCCCAGAGCTAGGGTATTATTCCAGTGTAACAGTTTAGATATAAAAATAAACAGGTGAGTTTGGAGCTTGGGAGTTTACATAATTCGCCAGCTGTAATAATATATATATAATGAGAATGAGACAATAGATTGACACTAAGAACAACAGAATGAGTCCTAGAGATTATAAAAGAAGCAAGGGAAGGAAGATAAAATGATGGATTGACAAACTAAGAAAGTTTGCTCAATTGGACTGGCAGAGGAATGCAACTGAAATTTATTAAACAATCATCGAGTTTATATACACTGACATGCGAACAAAAACGTCACAAAAGCTCAAACATAAACAAACATTAACTAACATGCTTACACAGGTTGGTCTATTAACAGTGCAAGGAAGAGTGAGTGATAAGATAAGAAAGGAAAACAGTTACAGTGTATGAGCGTGTATGAAACACGTCCGGTACAAAGATCCCACCCCTAATAATGATATTCACGTGAAATAGGACACCCTGCTCTAGAGAGGAGTGCTTTAGATGGGTCATCTGGCAGTAGATATGGAGGTTTTAGACGATCAATGGAAACCCATTCTTCTTTGCCATGAATGTTAATTAAGAATACTTTCGGTGTACGACAAATCACGAGGAAAGTGACCGTGCAAGGGAACGTTATCGGTCCCTTGCTAATGTCATTGAGCAGGAAGATGTGCGTTGCTGAGTACAAATATGTCGCTATGTGTTAATTCATTGGGAGTCTGTATGTCTGGCGGCATGCAGTTAATTTTCCCACAACGTGACGTAGGGTCTGGAGATTGTCACAGAAGATTGTCGGCAGGTATAACCCAAAGGGTTGTCATACACTATTTCAGCTGCCCAGACATTCAGGGTGTCTTTATGAGTGATCCTTAGACCTAAGAGGGCCAAGGAAAGGTCGGTTAATCAGTTGGAGTCCTTGCATTGGGCCATCAAAGCTGTTTTGAGTGTGTGATAAAAACCTCCAATCATTCCGTTGTACGCAGTTGTCTATTGTAGGGTATTTCTTAGGAGATTAGTTAATGATGCTCATAATTGAGAGGTGAAAGTGGTAACCCCATCAGAAGTAATATGCTCCGGGATACCAAATCTCTCTATCCATCCTGAGAGTAAGGCAGATATACTGTACATGAGGCAGATATTGCAGTTTGCATGGAAATGGCTTCAGGCCAATGAGTGGAGCGTGAAATAGGGCACCCTGCTCTAGAGAGGAGTGCTTTAGGTGGGTCATCTGGCAGTAGATATGGAGGTTTTAGACGATCAATGGAAACCCATTCTTCTTTGCCATGAATGTTAATTAAGAATACTTTAGGTGTACGACGAATCACGAGGAAAATGACCGTGTAAGGGAATGTTATCGGTCCCTTGCTAATGTCGTTGAGCAGGAAGATGTGCGTTGCTGAGTACAAATATGTCGCTATGTGTTAATTCATTGGGGGTCTGCATGTCTTGGGGCATGCAGTTAATTTTCCCACAACGTGACGTAGGGTCTGGAGATTGTCACAGAAGATTGTCGGTAGGTATAACCCAAAGGGCTGTCATACACTATTTCAGCTGCCCAGACATTCAGGGTGTCTTTATGAGTGATTCTTAGACCTAAGAGGGCCAAGGAAAGGTCGGTTAATCAGTTGGAGTCCTTGCATTGGGCCATCAAAGCTGCTTTGAGTGTGTGATAAAAACCTCCAATCATTCCGTTGTACGCAGTTGTCTATTGTAGGGTATTTCTTAGGAGATTAGTTAATGATGCTCATAATTGAGAGGTGAAAGTGGTAACCCCATCAGAAGTAATATGCTCAGGGATACCAAATCTCTCTATCCATCCCTAAAGTAAGGCAAATATACTGTACATGAGGCAGACATTGCAGTTTGCATGGGAATGGCTTCAGGCCAACGAGTGGAGCGGTAAACAGGTAATGATATCCTTGTGATGTGGGTAGAGGACCTACTACGTCGACGTGAACGTGGAGAAAACAATGCTGAGGTTGCATGTCCACTGGTGAATCCATGTGTCAATGTACTTTTGAAGTTTAGCATCAAGTACAGTCTCTGACGAAATCCTTAGCATCCTTAGTAATGCCATGCCAGATGAACTTTGTCTTGAGCAGCTTTGCAGTAGATCGGTGCAAGGGATGTTAAAGGCCATGAATGAAATCAAACACCTTTCAGCGTATGAGAGCAGGTATCCACGGTCTAGTTCTACCAGTACTGATATCACAGAGGAGGGTGGTGTTGGATTCGTCCTTGGGGATGTCATCTCTCCTTTGGGATGATGTTCTACATGCTTGGTTATCTGGATCTTTTCAATGGGCTTGAGCCAAGGCATTGTAATCCAATCCCTTGGTGCATGGTGGTCAATGTGTTGCTTGACAGGTCATCATCAATGGGATTAATTTAAATGAAGAGTGCAATTGTATTCAAGCATGGCAGAGAGATGTCGGCTTTGTCGGGCAGACCAGACGTAGGACTAGCGAGTTGAGGCATTCACAAGAGGCATTTGGTCCATATGAATGACGAAGTGTGTACCTTCCGAGAAGGGGCAGAAGTGACGAACAGCCAAGTGCACCTCCAGCAATTCAGTGGTTGATAGGGAATGCTTTACGGTGCAGGATGCTGATTTCTGAAGGAGACCTCACTTCAGGCCTTTTGGCATGCACTTGAAGGAGGCGTAGAGGGGGCAAAAATTGCGGCAATAGCTGGAAAAAAACAGTGTTAGTAGTTTTTCATGCCCAATAAATTCTTGCAGTACTTTGACGGTCGAGGGCGTGGGAAAGTTTTGAACGGTTGCCACTTTCTGGGGGGGGGGGGGTGAAATCCTTCAAGAGTGATGCGGTGCCCTAAGAATAATACTTTGTTGTCACCAAAGGTACACTTGTCTTACCGAACTGCAAGGTCGTTCTGTTGTTGGCAGTTGAGCACTATACATAGGTGATGGAGGTGTCCCTCTTTGGAGGAAGAGAACACAAATATGTCATCCACGTAACATACACAGAAGGGGAGGTCCCCTAAGATCCCATCCATGAGCCATTGAAAAATGGCCCCACCATTACGGAGGCCAAAACAGGAGTAATTGAAGTTGGATATACCAAAGTGGGTCATGATGGTAGTCTTAAGGATGTCTTCTGGGTTCATGGCCACCTTATAATATCCCTTCAGAGGATTGAGTGTAGAGATAACCCTTGCTTTGTGCAAGTAGGATGTCTTGTCGTAGATGTTTGGGAGAGGTTAGGGATCAGGTTCTGTCTGCATGTTCAGGAGCCTGTAATCCCCACATGGGAGCAGAGAGTCATCTTTCTTCAGGAAGATGTGTAAGGGTGACGGCCATGGGCTCGAGTCCTTTTGGCTAAGGTCCATTACTTTCATTTTGGAGAACATTTTTTTGGTTGCTGCCAAACGATCCAGTGCCAGATGACTGAATCTGGCCAACAATGGTGATTGATACTGTGTTTGGCGGGATCTGTGGGTGTTTTTTGAAGTTCTGGATGGAAAACTTTTGGGTATGACATGACCAGGTGGAAGTAGGCATCCATATGTGAACTGATGTGGAGAGCGAAGTCAGAGGGAGCAGGTTGACGATGATTGGCAATGTGACATCAGCAACGAGAAACTTCCAATTATATTTGGCGCTTTCAAACGATATTGTGAGGGTTTCACAACGATGGATGGGTATCGCAGATCCGTTTGCAGCTACTAGGTGGATGTCGGCACACTTAGGCAGACTACCCCATGTGCTGGAGAGTGGCCTTGGCAGAAGAGAATGGCAAGCACCTGTGTCTACTAAAAATTGTATGCCCATACCTGCATGATGTAAAAAAAAAAAGGTAGTGACAAGGGAGGCCAATTCCACAAGAGATGGCCTACTCATACGTTTTTTGGCCACTGATAACCGATTGCACATTTCTTTGCAGCAGCCCCGAATTTGGAGTGGTTATAGTATAACTTTGGCCGATGGACATCAGTAAGTGGCTGGAGAGGTTGGTGGATGGGGCGTGAGTGAGGGGTGGTACATATGAGTGGTAGGCAGCTTTGTTGCTGCTCCAGAACATCAATGGGGTGGGTGTCTGTGTCCTACCACATTGAAGTCAGGGGTGGAGGCATTGATGGAGGTTTTGAAGGTGGTGAAGTGATTGTCTATAAGGGCGTCAACTTTCGTCATCAGGTCCTCTATGGGCAAAACATCGACATGCGGGTGGCTGCTCGTATAGGTACTATTAGGCGCCGTACCCAGACGGCACAAAGTAGATTCACTTCAAGAGGAGAGTCTTCTATCGCAAGTTGCAGTTGAGCGATGCTGGTCATTTCCCTGAAGGTGAGCAAAGCCTTTTATTCCCCCAGCAGTCGTTCAGAGATGAAAAAAAAACTGTGCTATACAGGCGGCTGGCCGTGGTGAGTGGCATCATCACAAAGTAGGATACAGCAGTGAGGGGATGGCAGGAGGAAGCGAGCTCACCTTTGGTCACGAGATTTATTAGGTTGTAACTGACAGACTAGGTGAATGCAACTGAACTTTATTAAACAATCGTCGAATTTATATACACGGACTTGCGAGCAAGAATGTCACAATAATTCAAACATAATCAAACATGAGCTAGCATACTAACACAGATTGATCTTTCAACCGTGAAGGAAAGAGCGAGTGATAAGATAAAAAAGGAAAACCATTACAGTGTACAAGTATGTATGAATTACGGGCTGTACACCATAAACAGAAGCAAGTGGAAGGACATATAAGAGGCATTTGTTCTTCAGTTGACTAGTAATGGCTGTGTGTGTGGTTGTGCGCTGGTGTTTGTGTGTGCGTTATCTCGTCAATGATTCGTCTAAACATTAACTTATTTTAACATTTCTATTCTATAAAGATTACTTAAAAACAAACCTTGAAGATGCATTACATAGCAATTCAAATTTAGATGTGTCGTATTTATTCTAATGGTTAGAGCCCGAAACATTTCGTTGTCTAAAAAATAAATTTGTGTATGTTTTACAGCATATGAGACTCAACAGCAATATTCATGAATTTTATATTTCCTCCTTATTTTCCTGAATATCCTGAGAGCTAATGTTTACTTCATTTTACTTTAGGACACGGAAACGTATTCACTCAGTCTGAAAGGGTCCCTGGTGATATGCAGAGCAAAAAAGCCTTTTCAGTGCTTTTGCTCAATATCATTTCCATTTTTATTGCAACAGCTACTTAAAGCCAGATTGCTTGAACGTATGGGAAATTCATAACGAAATTATCTCTGTGGAGTTAAAGGAACGTGCTTTTTTAATGCAATTGTTTTCATCCTGTTTTTGTTTGCTTGTTTGTTATTATATTTCTAGTGAACACACATGAATGCATTCGTGTGTGTATGCATATATATATATATATATATATATATATATATATATATATATATATATATATATATATATAAACTTTTCTAGTCCATTGTAGGAGAAAGGTCTCAGCATATCTTTAGCCATATCTGGGGTTTGGCTATATCATCACTACGCTAGCCATTGCGGATTTGTGATTGTAGAAGACTCTTGGCTGATTACTCATTCATATATATATATATATATATATATATATATATATATATATATATATATATATATATATGTATTGTATATATATATATATATATATATATATATATATATATATATATATATATATATATATATATATATATATACATACAATACATAGTCTATATTTCAGTATTGATTTCGGACTACCATAAAAATAATATATCATGCTTAGCATTACATATGATAGAAGGATCTAATAATGACAGGATTGGAATCAAGGTATTTAATATTATACAGATATAGATTGACTTTCCAATTTAGCTGTCAAGTCGCCCATCTGTTTATGTATTAATACGAATATACTTGTAATATTAAGGATTTAATGGAGGGAAGGGGGTGTTATAAGTAATTAAAGTTTATAAAAGGTAAGGTGGATGTGAAATATAATGTGTTTAAATTTAACATCGTTGTAAACTTATTTATCAAATGTATGTATGTATGTATGTATGTATGTATGTATGTATGTATATATATGTATATATATATGTATATATATGTGTGTGTGTTTATATATATATATATATATATATATATATATATATATATATATATATATATATATATATATATATATATATATATATGTATATATGTATGTATGTATGTATGTATATATATATATATATATATATATATATATATATATATATATATATATATATATATATATATATATATATATATATATATATATACATATATGATGTGAAGGCATACATAAAAGCTGAGTTCATTCTCTCAAATAAAGCGTGCTTCTATTAGTAAAGCATAAAGTAAATGATACAGGATATGTGCCGATTTCTGGTTTGAGGCTCTCTTTAAATAACGCAATAAAATACCAATATCATCTGTTGTAAATGTCAATTAATAAGGCAGAAGCAAAGTTAACCCAAAGACTGACAACTCATGAAACCGTCAAGGATCATGTTATTAATTCATGTTAATTTATTGGTCATCTTTCAGTCCAACTTTCAGCTGAAATTAATGTAATAATACCCTGCCAATGTCTGCTGATGATCGTTTAATATGTGAATGTGGATTCTTAATCTTACCGAGGAATCTTTATCTTTAATCTTACCGAGTTATTTCATTTTTAGTACCATTTCTTTTACTTTATATAATCTGCAAGTATACTCAACTAAGGAAAAGTAAACATTGTAATATTAATAATTCCTTACATACTGTATTTAGGTTACTTGTTTAATTAAAAGCTACTACTATCATGACCAACTAAAACTTTTTTTAAGTATATTCCTGTAAAATGATGTGTAAATAAGTAAAGATAAATG
Organism: Palaemon carinicauda; assembly: GCF_036898095.1. Taxonomy (NCBI): domain Eukaryota; kingdom Metazoa; phylum Arthropoda; class Malacostraca; order Decapoda; family Palaemonidae; genus Palaemon; species Palaemon carinicauda. The sequence continues at coordinate 155,889,329 of NC_090728.1, read as the reverse complement.
ATTCCTGTAGGCCTATACATGTTAGTATTTGTGACTTAAGGTTAAAAATTTATACGTAGGAACGCTTAAAAGATTACCTTACCAATTGATATGGTTATTATTAATGATATTTTTTTTTATAATCAATACTATTAGGCAAGCTGAAACTTAATTTGTAAAAACTGAATGAGCAACGGTCAAGGAAATAAACGAATAAAAGCTTCTCAATACAGAAAAGTATCGAAGTAAAGAATAATATTTAGAAGAAAATATAGATATTACAATAGGTACATATAATTATTAGCATTGAATACTAAAAGCTATATATTATACTAATATGCTTAAAGCATTTGTAGCAAGTTTGAGCTTTTGAAGTGAGCCAGTTTAAAAATATGGAAAGGAGGATATTTTTCAATTTGGCCATATAAATAAAAAAAATAAAATAAAAACTGCTTTATACTAATTCACACAAAACAAAATCAATGTCATGTACTTAAATATGTGCAAAGTACCACGTGCTAAATGCTCAATGAGGTAACTGAAGCAAAATGTCGAAAATTACTTTTAGTATTTAATGTAATGAATGGTAAAAGCCAAAATGTCTTCTCAAGAGAGACATGATTCCTAAAATCTTGAAACACTCTCTCGACACAGATTTTTGTGCAATGGAAGAAGGAAAACTCAGATTTATTACTCGGAAGTAGATTTTGATATTAAGTTTTGTAATTTCAGTTGTAAACATGCCATGCGTAGTTAAACATTGTTGAGGTGAACCATCGTTCTATACTTACTAATAAACATACAATGAGTTTAGTCATTTTACGGACTTACCTTTGTCTTCACAGATAATCATCTTTGCTATATTTCAGTTAAGAAATAATGGAAATCCAAGTTATCACATAGGAGATTACATCAAAGCAAGGATGTTGGCATCATCAGCATATTAAACACAATGGTAGTTTGGCCCTGGGTAATTCATCATCTTTTACTTTGAGCACTAATTGTATAGTATTCTTTGAATAATGTATACATACATATATATATATATATATATATATATATATATATATATATATATATATATATATATATATATACATATATATATATATATATATATATATATATATATATATATATATATATATATATATATATATATATATATATATATATATATATATATATACATATATATACACACGCACACGCGCACATGCACTTTTACCCCTTAAAGTTTCGCAACAGATTTATTTTGTTGTATTTGGCCAGTTCAAAAAGATGTGGAATTTTTTTCAGACTGAATAACAGATATTATTATCAATGGGTATTGTTACAACTTTACACATTCCGTTTGCCGTATATCTACTAATGTTGTGTTATTTGTTCACTTTTATTCCAATCACCATCGAAATATTGAAATATCTGTCTTTTTCGTGTATGTTTTCAATGTTTCTAAGCATTTGACGCTCGCAGTTGACTTTTATTCAGGGATATACACTATTTACAACATCACATTGAAGCTAAGATGCCTCAGGACTTTCTTAGATATATCATAAAAAAAAAAAAACGGAAAATGTTTATTTAAAAGGCTAGCCCTGAATGTAATATGAAAGAAAAATATATTCTAAGCTATTGTAAAACGAAAGATTTTTAGGGATTCTTAGGATTTTGGTGTTTTTAATATAAATGCTGTTTTTGTAACTACAATTTTGAGAAATTGTTTATATGATATATTTCCAATAATGTTTATGCCTACATATATAAAATTCCTTTCAAAATATAACAAAAGAAAGAAAAGAAAAAAAAAACGAATTGCCAATCTAAGAGTCAATTCCGTATAGCAACTGACCAAATATAAGAATTTTTATCATTGCATTTAAATGATTTTTTTTTACCAGCATATAAATTTGAGGTGACCCAAAGGTAGAGTTCCGTACAATTAAGGGCTAATAAAGAACATAATTGAATCTTGTTTTAGCAAAGCCAAAAAGTTAATAGTCTATTAAACTTTAGCTCCAATCAGTTCAGACCTGATTCTTTGAGTTTCATCGTATTCACCGCTAAAAGAAGAGAAAATAGTAATATTCTTTAATCACATAACAAAGGTTTACATTTCTCTCAGTACATAACATAAAGTACAGGTTCCAGTCAATGAAACTGTATCGCACGTGTTTCACACACACGATTGTATACACAAACGGTATTATTGTGTATCTCTCTCGCCCCCCCCCCCTCATTGGTAATATAACCTGTTGAAACTTACCTTTACAAGGATTAGTCTGTTTGAATTTTGTGCTTGTATGTAAACTCGTTATCTGTTGAAATAAAGTTAGTTGCATTCACCTTGCCTCTCAGTTATATAACCTATTTGCCCACTTGAGCATCACTTACCTCGGATTATCTTGGATTAGGCTGCACCCTTTTTCCTCTTTGATGATCAACCATCTGGATTTCCTTTCTTTAGGCCATCCTGAGAGTATGTTTTGTTCCTCGATGGGTGCGTGATTGATTATACACGCTAAAGACCTTGGTGATACATTCTTGCTTTTTGTGTTGTTTACTTTTATATATGTATATTATATGTATATATATATATATATATATATATATATATATATATATATATATATATATATATATATATATATATATATATATATATATATATATATATATATATATACACTTGTTAAAGACCTTTCTGAATCCATCTGTGGTATTTAAAGTATATATATATATATATATATATATATATATATATATATATATATATATATATATATATATATATATAGGTGTGTGTGTATGTATGTATATATGTGTGTATGTATGTGTGTACATATATGCAAACACATTGTCCGCATATTACTTATCTACATTTTGATAAAAATGTTTATGAAAATACCAATCATAGATTATCATCGACATTTCAAGATATCATAGGGAGACTTATAGATTTCTAGAGTTTCCTTATCCTACGATTGAACAAACATTATTAGGTCCTTAGATGATAGGATTAAGAATACTCGAGAAATATCAACTGCCCTCTGTTTAATCTTTCTATCTATACCACTTTTTTTTGAAGACAGAATTATATAGCGTAATATATTCAGAGGACATTCTTAGTTATTTGTCAACACAATCAATTAGATCATTATTATCTTGTAATGTTTTTTTCCTCGAATCTCATAGTAGAAAAAAGTTCTTATTATCTTTTCTAGACTAAAAAATAATTATTTTTTTCTGCTGAATTTATTCAATGTTTTCCCAACAGGTATTATTTAGAGAAATTATATATGCACAGTATTTCGAAGGCCTATTTTTTTTCTGAAATGACAAAACAAGACTGGTGAAGGACGAAGAATATTATGAAATAATGTTTTGATAAAGAGAGTTTTCCATACTTTAGAGTATTAAGTTCTACTTATTACCATATTTACATAGTCATCGTAAAATCGTGACACTTATATCATCAAAAGCACTTCAAAGTGAAGGGGTATGATTTAACCATTTGGTAAATGAATTATATTGAAAAAGACAAAGATTTAGAATTACGTGAATATTTTATCTTACTTTCCTTTTTCAAAGGTCAATACAGTAGGATGATATGGAAAAAGGAAAATCGTAAACAAAAGCTATAAACATTGATTTAGAAAAACTATGTGATTTATTTTTCTCGTCTTTGTACTTCTTTAAAATTACTGTAAGCTTTAAATATCAAACAGTCTTGATTTCTATCTTTAATATCTATTACATATACTGATGTAAGTGAAACTTGCATCTTCTAACAACCAAAAGCCAACTGTGTCGTTGTTTGGAATGCACATTAGTTCTCCTTTCATTAACCTCTAGATTAAATTCTGTGTTGACGTGCCAGACTCAGAGTATCGTATGTATGTGCATGCGATTTCATTAAGACTGAATTCCACCACTTTCCCTGGTAAAGCCACATGCAATTATCTGATAACAGATGTATTAATGGAAATAATTAAATCATCAAATCAGCAACCATGAATGGCTCTTGAAGGCAGTGCAAAATGATAATGCTTGCCAAAATCAGTGGTAACTATGTGAAGGCGTACCAGACCATTCATGACAGTTAACAAATAATTTTATGAATGCAGTGGATGTATAAAAATTTAAATTTCTTTGTAATTAAAGTAGGGTAGTAAGAATTCTACTACTACTACTACTACTACTACTACTACTACTACCAATAATAATAATAATATATTTATTGTGCAAGATATTATATGCAATCTTTTTTCACATAAAAATCTACTGAAATATAGATGTGTTTTTTTGTATTTAGGCCTAAGTACCACGTTTTCCATTATTAACCCACCAAAAAACGTTAAATTGATAAATTTCTACATATGATACAGCAGCTAGATAAATTTGGACATGCTTTTATTGTATGTTTAACGAAGCAATCTCTATTAATGATTGATATGCAAAGAATTGACCTTAATATATTGCAATTTTTTACAATATAAAAATAACTTTTATGTTGTTGGAAATATTAACTTGATAAACCCTGGTTTTAGTTCTAACTGTTTTCATCTCTCGTTTTTTTCCAGCATATAATCATTATAGAAGTGTGATATATTATCTTCATTTTCATTAGTAGTAGTAGTAGTAGTAGCAGTAGTAGTAGTAGTAGTAGTAGTAGTAGTAGTAGTAGTAGTAGTAGTAGTAGTAGTAGTCGCCAGAAATCTGTTTTTTAGCTTTATTGTAAAATTGTGTCATTCACGGAGATTTTTCTTAATATTTGTTTAAAAAAAGATATAAACAATATGTTTTGCTAGGTCAATTAACATATTTCGAATATGGAAAAATACCAGTAATATTTTCCATTTGTCATGTGAGCGGGAGGAGACTTTCTTTTGGCAAATGGTATTTTAGATTAACGCAACAAGGTTTTATAAAAGAGAAAAATCTGAAGCAGGCAAATTGAACAGTTACCAAATAAATTTGTTTTAGTACGTATTCGTATTGGTAATTTTATACACTTCTGATTCCTCTCAAAATGTAAAATATATAGAGCAATGTGCTTTAAGAATAACATCAACCACCTATTTAAACTGATGAGTGTCATAACTGTGAATAATTAGCCTTACGATTTAATTCCTTTCCTATATTAAAATATGTTATTGAAAAATCAAACTCCATAAATGCAATAGTTTACCAGTTTCACGTTTTGTTAATGGGAAAGCCTCACATGTAATAATGCATTTACTGTTTGCAAAAATAGAATGTTAGTAATCTTACAAATCATAACAAAATCGTTGTAGGATATTGTAAATGTTTCACCGAGTAAGCAAACTATTGATTAGTTAAGATTGATTGCATCACTATGCCACCGGATTATCATCTTTTTTCGATTTCAGATAAATCACATAGTATTATAAATATAGCTCTTTTCTTTAATTTCCTCACTGGGCTATATTCTCTGTTGCGGCTTCTGCTTTTCCAACTAGAGTTGTAGCTTTGCAAGTAATAATAATAATAATAATAATAATAATAATAATAATAATAATAATAATAATAATAATAATAATAATAATGATAATAAAACTTGTCATATGTGAAAAAAGTATCATATTTCCTCTTTTCAATGTCAGATTTATTCATATTACAATACATGAATCAGTAAGCACACTATAAAATTTCTTTTGTTATGTTATTAAAATTATATGAAAGTAAACTTACAATTATTCTTAATTCTTTTCATACCATATATGATTCATTTTATGAAGCAGGATCTCGATTGATAATATATAGTCAATGAATTTCAGTCGTTAATATTAGGGATCGTCATTGAGGCTTCAAATTATATTATGTTTGATTTTTGTGTATTTATATATTTTTTTCAAGATATATATATATATATATATATATATATATATATATATATATATATGTATATATATATTTATATATATATATATATATATATATATATATATATATATATATATATATATATATATATATTTGGGCTCAGGCCATGTCGTCCTGATGGAAGTTCCTAAAGGGTAGCTTCCTAGGGTATATTTGACTACAGTGATAATCCCAGAGAATTTTACCCTAAGGTGTCCAGAATTCTAACTCCTGGAGCAAATATCCCTAAATAAATCTAACAGGGATATCGCATAATATCAGAGGACGTATTCTTGACACGCCACTTAGCTATCTTCACCCCGAACAGTATTAATGCTTCGAGGGGTTACAGTGACCAGAATCTTAAAACGAGAATGAAAAGAGAGCCGATCATAAGGTATCTCTCCTATTCCGTTTCCAGTGTGTATCTGACGAAGGCGGCAGCGCCATCTTTATTCCTTTTCATGTAGCTCTACTACTCGGTGTTTTCCCTTGTGATCTCTCGTAATTTTGGATATTATTCAACATTATGATGCTTTTCCGGCCCCTTCTGCCTCTGGAAAGTTGAGTATTATCTTTACTTTGTATAAATGTAAGCTCTTGTCGTTTTGAATTAAATCAAAAGTGATATTAACGTAAACAAGAGCTGGTGCCTACCGGAGGCATCCTGGATGCTATGGCTCGCTATGTATGGGTCATTTAGTTAACTAGAACGACGTTCCCAGTTTGTTATGCTTTAATAATCTAGCTATTTAGCTCCTCTAGTAATTCTTATATGATGCTGTTAGTTTTCATTTCGGAGATTTAGGTAACCGATTTTGCCCTTCGCGAGGCTTAGTAGCCTAGGCATCTGGCCCTAGTACTTTCATGCACGATATAAGTTTTCCGAGTGTTATGTTATTGAAGCTATAGGCAAATATTTTATACATGTAAGATATTGTTGAATTTTCTTCTCCAAGATGTATACTAGAGAGTTTCGGTGATTTAGGTAATCGATGCTCACCGCACCTAGGCTAGTAGCCTATGGGGCTTTAGTATACTTTCGCACACATCCCCGGTGTTTCTTTTCTCCTCCGGAGACTAAGTTCAATCCCTTTCTCCCTCTGAGTAAGCCTTAGGCTTAGTCCTAGTGGTTCTATCTGAATAATATTCAGGTATAACTATACTAGGATATGTCTGTCCTGACCCGCTAACCAGAGTAACTGGTTTTTGGGTTTGGGGCAGAACATCAGAGTTATAGTCTGTGGTCTGCGTCTTCCTAGCATAGAGAATGAGTTTCCTTTGCTAGGCTAGGTGCAGACACAGGAGGCTTTGCTTCCCAAGCCCACATATGAAGGATTCTGTACGAGATGATTCCTTCTACTTGTGGGCTAGCAGATTGTCCTGTGTTGTTATTCTCGGGCTGGAGAATGAGTTTTCTCCGTTGCCTGGCGAAATAACTACATCTAACTTTGTTCTGTTATGGAGGATAGCAAGTATTGCCAACCTTCCTCTCTAATAGACAAACTCTAGGTTAGGATGAGCTTTCCTAACTGCTGGGTGTGTCTCATACTAGAACGAAGTTTAGAAGACCCTTATCCCGTTCCTCCTCTCTTTTTTAGTGATGGCCTAGCCATTACATCTCTTGGCTGCAGTCCTACTTCTGTACCTAGTGTAGGTTAGGATGCAGGACCGGCTCAGTTCTCTGCCAGCCGTCAGAGACCCTTTTTTCTTCTGCAGTGTGAACCCCCGACCTCCCTTGTCTCCCTTCCGTGTCTGCTGGTAGAGCCCGGCAGGCTATGGATAAATAGGAAGCCTGAATGCTACATTCTCCCCTTCCATATGTTCACTCTTTCTGGATGAAGGTTGTATGGCAATGCCGCCTTATAACCTTACATCCATACTGTTTCTCTTGCTAGTGTATTGTACTCCTAGCCTGGATGGAGGTTCTCTGGTTCGTAGTTACTGCCGGCCGGCATGGGTATCGCTACCTTTGCCTGCCAGCAGTAGAAACACATCCCGAGATCTGCCGGCCACTACGATTAGTGGCCGGCAGTCGGGTGCTAGTGTTTTCAGTTGCCGGCCGGCAGTGATGTACAGTAGTTACTATATTTGTGGTGTAGTACACACTGCATTAATAAAACTACAGTACAGAGTTTGTTGTAACACTAAAGTTCTTTCAACATACTTAATGTTACCTTGTACACCTTTTGTTGAGACAGTACAATATATAGAAAGTGAGTTTTTCTGTATTCATTCTATCCTTTATATTAAAACTTTATTTCAAGGTGTGAGCTACACCTCAACTTTCTGCTTAGGAAAATATATAAGGTATTCTAGAATAAGAATTAATCTTTGTTTTAATATCTTGGGAGGTTACAGCAATTGGCTGGGCAGGAAATACAAGTATGTATCTTTCCTTCTTTTCTTTCTAGCTTTACTGAATAAGCTACATGTATTAGTAATAAGTGAAAAGCATTCACTTGATACTCATGGATTTTCTTCTCTTTAGAGGAGGACCATCCGAAGTGCGGGAGTATGTTCTGCAATGTCCCCAGCAAGAACTTCTGTGGACATGAGTTATGCAGGAGGCAGGAGGCAGGCAGCATGCGCAGCATCCAAAGGTGATCTCCGGTATTGGGACTCTCAGGTATGTATCATATATACTAACCTGATTGCCAAGGAATTTGACACCCCTAAGTCGGCAGAGTCAAAGGATGCTGCTAGGGAAAAGTTGCGAACCTGGGTGAGGGGTTTTCAGAAAAACACCTAAGGCCCCTACCTTCCAAACGAGAAGATGAGGGCCTACCTTTTCCCTAAAGCATCGGCTGATGCAGCCATTCCTCAGCCTCAGGAGGAAATACCAAATGTACAGAATCTGGTAGATTCTGAAGTCTCGGCCGCCCTTCAAGACATCCAATTGGACGATAGGATGTCAGAAGTGTTGGACTATACAGAGAAGGACCTTCTGGGAGAAGGTCAGGAGGAGGAGCTGACCCAGGCTCCAGAAATAGAAGAGGAAGAAATCAACGAGGTGTCGGTTACATCGGTTCCGGCCCCGGCATCTGTTCCCTCTACATCGTCTGGTATCCCAGGTGACCTGGGAAGGACACTTTCTTCTATTGTTGAGAAGATTCAACAAATACAAAAGAAGAATGAGGAAAAGGAAGCTGCGATGAAACTTGAGATACGTAGACTCGCAGCATCACATGGGCCCCAGAAGCGACTCAACGTGAAGGATCTTCCTATGTGCTCGGATACCAACCCTTGGAGGTATGTTGAACACATGCCAATGACAACCCGGAAGATTGTTATATCGGAGAAGTTGGGCTCAATTCCCCTGGAAGATGTGGAATTTTGGCCCAACAAAGACTCTTACTCGGACTGCTATGTCCGTCTTAGGAAGGAGCCAGCCTCAAAGGAGGAGACGGAGCCGAAGGAGGTCATAGCCCTTGACCATAGTAAAGCTCAGGCATTAATAGTGAGTTCGATGAAAGAGAGGGGCTTCACGAACTCAAAGGTGTCAGCCTTGAGTAAGAAGCTTCCCTCCTTTGTGGCGTTTCCAACCAGAGTCTTTCCCTTCATGGAAAAGGGATATAAGGCAGCCTTGAAGGCAGCGGAGGCAGGAAAACCATGCCCCTCCTTGGACCAAAAAGACTGGAAGGACGTCCACCTTACCTTCTCAGTCGGGAAGCTGGAAGCTGATATTACCAAACGTCAGTTTAGTGAGGAACTTCCAAAGCTGTCTGAGTTTCTCTTGCGCAGAGAGCAAGAGACGAAAGAAAGACTTGCGGCATCGATGTCGTTGCAAACGACATTGGAAACGATGGCAAGTGACCCCAAGAACCAGGACATGTTCATGGTAGTGGCCAAAACCCATCTGGCCACATTTACGAAGGATCTCTATAGCTTTATTGAAGCTAGGAGAGCCTGTAGAGAGTTCGTGTTCGCCTCGGCTGCGGTGAGGCACGAACCGAGGAAGCTGATCTCCTTTTGCATCTGGTGTGGCGGGATGTTGCAAAACAACCCCCACACCCTTGAATCTTACTTACTGACAATTGTCTCCTCAACACATACTTTCCCCTTACTTTATCATAAACTGGACTCTTGAACAAAAAGTACATAAAAACAAAACATACCCTTAATACTATATTTCTTAAAACTAAAACACTCAACAATAATAGTCCACAATCAAAATAATAATCACACTTACAACTAATCATAAACTTCACACTAAATATACAATAACCACCATTCAAATAATCAACAAAACCCCTAACAAAACTTAATCAACCGCACACCAACACCCAAATAAATACCCGTGTTCATATATATTTTATAGACAACAACACTGTCTATACACACAAGCCAACTGTCTTTTATGGCACAACACCACTATATACAACCAGAAGACTGTCTTAAATATCCTTAACAGCCTTAACTCATCGGGGTCAGGGGTGTCATCGTTGTCGATATCATCATCATCATCATCATCATCATCATCATCATCATCCGAAATCTTAATTGTAATAAACAGGCCAGGTCGTCAACAGTTGGTCAATCCACTAGAGCATTCTAACAAGTTCCTTAATCAAGCCTGGTCATCAACAGTCAATTTCACATTCAAGTGAACTCTCTCCAAAGGAGGAATCACGGCCTGCCAAAATAAAAAAAGAAAAACACTTACGAACACTCCTAACTAACTTAACTATCGCACTATAATCAAAGATAAATAATAAATTGTTCCTATCATTCACAATCACTACAAGCAAAGATAAACAAAACTGTACTTACTCAGAAAATCAATGAACACTTCCAACGCTGGTAAGAAAAAATATATAAATAGTTATCCAGCACTCACACAACTGCCTTAAGCTGCAGTCAAATAAAAAAAGCATTCGCTCCGAAACATTTACCACTGTCGTAACCTAACTAAAAACATAAACAAACAAACTCATTTGTACCAACAGTCTTTCCCACTACAAACAATCATTCGCTAACTACTCTCTCTCTCTCTCTCTCTCTCTCTCTCTCTCTCTCTCTCTCTCTCTCTCTCTCTCTCTCTCTCTCTCTCTCTCTCTCAGGATTTGGCAAAAAACAAAAATTAAAATAAAACAAAAATAAATCCTCCACATTCCTCCCCCCTTACTTTGCCAAATCCTTCTCACACAACACTTACATTATTTTTTTCATAACCCAGTCGCAGTCGGGAACGGGACCTCTACTCCGAGTAACTGGGCCCCCATATACTCTCTCATTCACTTCTTCCTTATCACAATCATTCGCTACATTAACACTATTCCTATCTAAATCCCTATCATCTAATATATCATGTACAATCATATCTACCTCGTTCTCATCTGGCCCTATAATTACACTCATTTCTCTAAACAGTTCATCCATTTCATCAAAAACATTCTCAACTTTACCAAAAGACTCATTCATGCTACTAATCATTCTCCTATCTCTCACTCTCGCATTCGTCATCCTTTCTTTTACATCACCTAAGGAAAAGCCACACACACTATAGGTATCATTCATACTCAGCCATGATTCTTCTGTATTAACACATTTATCTTCCATACACAATTGCACATTTACACCCTTGTCATACTTATTCGTATTCTTACCTATACCTATAAATTCCCCTTGCACTTTCTCCTCACTTAAAACTTTCAAACGCCTCTTTTTCCTATATTCAACTAACACTATTTGTTTATTTTCAAGCCCTAATTTCTCATGTATACTAGGTTCATATTTGCTCATTTCCAACCAATTACTCATCCCTTTCTCACAAACATTGATCCTATTCCTTCTACACACACAGGAGGACTCACCCAGTTGAACCCTCTTACACTCTAGTTTCCCGAACATCATGGCTGACTTAATCCCTTCTTCCTACATACTCTAGCTACATGCCCATCTGCACCACATTCAGTACACTTACCCCGTGGCTCCTTGCACATTCTAGCATAATGACCATCCTTACCACAATTACCGCAAATCACATTTGTACGATTATTCCGACATCCACTCGCTATGTGCCCAGTCATACCACACCGATAACATTTTATCCCTTTCTCTTTCTTGCACTCACTAATTCTATGCCCTACCTCACCACATCCAAAACAAGCCCCTAGAGCCCATCTACATTTATTCTTCTTATGACCTGCTTTCCCACACCTATAACACTTTTCATCACGGACACGGCTATCTGACATACCTCGATGTGCACTCACACTCCTATCCCTATTGCGCCAATTACCCTGCCTAAATCCTTCATTTGTCCTTACAGGTATTCCCACATTACTCGCCCTAACAATCCTATCTACTACATTATCAGCTACCCTTATTGGCCCTCTCATAACAGCATCTCTAAAATTAACAAATTCTGGCACACTTTCCTCCATTCCAGTTCTTACACTCACAGATTTACTTTCTTCCATACATCTATCCAACTCGTAATCCTCAACTATCTCTAAAATGTCATCCCATGTCAATCTTTTCTCCTTCCGTTTCAAATTAACAAACTCAGCAACATTCTCGGCTACAGTAGCCAAAAACTTCTTCATTAACTCCTTATTCTCATTTATACCTTCATCCCCATACTTCTTCCTAGCTAAAGTTTCCAACCTACATACATACATCGATATCGCTTCTCCTGCATTCATCCGTGCTTCATCAAAATCATTCTTACGCTTATACTTAACACTCCCTTTCATACGTTTTACCTGCTCAATTATTCTCTTTTTCACACTTTCATAATCAACGTCCCCTACACTCATTATCACTCCATACATCGTCAACAAATATCCAGTCAAATATTCTCCTAACTCCCTGGCCCAAACTCTTTTACTATCACCATACTTATCATGACTATACCTCTCATACTCCTTGAAAAAATCATATACATCCCTACTGCTATGCTCATTGAACCTTTCACACCGAGGTACCTCTCTCATAAACACAGTCTTACACACATCACGTTCATTTTCACTGCTATCATCACTGTCTACTCCCTTGTTACCTTCTTCCTCATTTGAATATAATGAATCCACTTCCACACTTAAATTCCTATCCTTAACCATTCCCTTCTTACCCTTTTTCTTACTTACCACTTTCACCCATTCACGATCGTCCTTGCTATCAGCCTGATACTTTTTCTTCTCTTTCTTCACATCACTTTTACCTTTCCTTTCATCTTTCCTCTCACCTTTCTGTTTATCCTTACTATGCCTAATTCCCTTATCTTCAATCTCACTATCACTATTACTATTACTATCACTATCACTTCCTTTCCCATTATCACCTACCTTAACCTTCTCTTCCACTACCAACCCATTACCCGAAGCTGAGGACACTCCTCCGACTGCACCTTCACCCATTATAGTTTTCATTATCCCCATGACTTGCCCCATCATAGCTTCCAACCGGTTCTCCATTCGTTCCTCATTCTCTTTCCTCCTCATCTCAACACATTCTTCCACTCTCTCTACAGTTCCCTTTAACTCCCTAAGCTCCTTCTGCATCGCCGCATTCTCCCAGTTCAACCTCTCATTCTCTACTAGCAACCTCTCTTTCTCAACTATCAACATCCGCTCCCGTTCTTGATAATGCCGCAATTCCTCCTCCAAAGCCTTGTATTTACCTTCCATTTTTCTTCAACCTTAATCCTAATTCCGTCCTTCGTCCAACAGTCCGGCTTCCTATCCCACCTCGGCAGTCCCTGTTCGGGCGCCAAAATAATGTGGCGGGATGTTGCAAAACAACCCCCACACCCTTGAATCTTACTTACTGACAATTGTCTCCTCAACACATACTTTCCCCTTACTTTATCATAAACTGGACTCTTGAACAAAAAGGACATAAAAACAAAACATACCCTTAATACTATATTTCTTAAAACTAAAACACTCAACAATAATAGTCCACTATCAAAATAAAAATCACACTTACAACTAATCATAAACTTCACACTAACTATACAATAACCACCATTCAAATAATCAACAAAACCCCTAACAAAACTTAATCAACCGCACACCAACACCCAAATAAATACCCGTGTTCATATATATTTTATAGACACCAACACTGTCTATACACACAAGCCAACTGTCTTTTATGGCACAACACCACTATATATAACCAGAAGACTGTCTTAAATATCCTTAACAGCCTTAACTCATCGGGGTCAGGGGTGTCATCGTTGTCGATATCATCATCATCATCATTATCATCATCATCCGAAATCTTAATTGTAATAAACAGGCCAGGTCGTCAACAGTTGGTCAATCCACTAGAGCATTCTAACAAGTTCCTTAATCAAGCCTGGTCATCAACAGTCAATTTCACATTCAAGTGAACTCTCTCCAAAGGAGGAATCACGGCCTGCCAAAATAAAAAAAAGAAAAACACTTACGAACACTCCTAACTAACTTAACTATCGCACTATAATCAAAGATAAATAATAAATTGTTCCTATCATTCACAATTACTACAAGCAAAGATAAACAAAACTGTACTTACTCAGAAAATCAATGAACACTTCCAACGCTGGTAAGAAAAAATATATAAATAGTTATCCAGCACTCACACAACTGCCTTAAGCTGCAGTCAAATAAAAAAAGCATTCGCTCCGAAACATTCACCACTGTCATAACCTAACTAAAAACATAAACAAACAAACTCATTTGTACCAACAGTCTTTCCCACTACAAACAATCATTCGCTAACTACCCCTCTCTCTCTCTCTCTCTCTCTCTCTCTCTCTCTCTCTCTCTCTCTCTCTCTCTCTCTCTCTCTCTCAGGATTTGGCAAAAAACAAAAATTAAAATAAAACAAAAATAAATCCTCCACACTGGGATAAGGACCTCTTTCACAACGAAGTGGTTAAAGAAGTAGTAGACAAGGGCTTAAATCTTAAGAGAAAGTCTTTTCCGGATGAGGGTCCCCAACCCAAGAAGAAGACAAAAAGGACTAGGCTATCTTCTCGGCCGGCTAAGCCCTACTGATAGCAACAACAGCAACTTCCTGCGACCGCGGTGCCTCAGATAGTGGCACAACCTCCAACCACGTACCAGTTGGTACCTCAACAAGTGGCGATACAGTTGCCGGTTTTTAACCCAGCTGAAAAGCTAGAGGAATAGACAGAGGTTCTTTTAGACGCCCTTCAAGGGGAAGGGAATTCAGGGGAGGGCGCGATCAAGGAGGCAAGGCCTCAGGTCCACAACAGCAGCAGTGAGATGCTTCCAGTAGGAGGGACACTACATCTATTTAAGGATCGTTGGACCTTCGATCCCTGGGCCCACAGCCTAATAAAGAATGGACTTGGTTGGAGCTGGAGCAGTCCTCCACCTCAATTGCCTCAGTTCTTCCACACTCTACCCCCGTTCTGGAAGAATATGTCTGAGAACTCTTAGAGAAAAGAGTAATCCGAAAAGTTAAGTCCATCAAGTTCCAAGGAAGGCTGTTTTGTGTTCCAAAGAAGGGCTCAGAAAAACTTGTAGCCACTCAACAAGTTCATAGTGAACTACAAGTTCAGGATGCTCACACTTCAACACATAAGGACCCTACTTCCCAAAAGGGCATATACGGTCTCTATAGACTTGTCTGATGCTTATTGGCACATTCCAATTAATCGTCACCTCTCCTCCTACCTAGGCTTCAAGTTACAAAGAAGACTTTACGCCTTCAGAGCCATGCCATTCGGGCTAAACATAGCCCCAAGGATTTTCACGAAGCTTGCGAACGCAGCCGTCCATCAATTACGCCTAAAGGGGATCCAAATAGTGGCCTACTTGGATGACTGGCTGGTGTGGGCAGCATCCAGGACAGAATGTATGCAAGCCTCTAAGATAGTGATCCAGTTCATGGAACATCTGGGACTCAAGATCAACATAAAAAAGTCTTGACTATCTCCAGCTCAAAAATTTCAGTGGTTGGGAATCCAATGGAATTTGAAGTCACATCGACTTTCCATTCCTGGGAAGAAGAGGAAAGAAATAGCAGGATCTGCCAAGAAACAATTGAAATCCAAACGGATATCAAGACACGAACAGGAAAGAGTGCTGGGCTCTACAGTTTGCTTCGATAAAAGATCCAGTGCTAAGAGCACAGCTAAAGGATTTAACAGGAGTCTGGAGAAAATATGCAGCAAACACGCGAAGAGATCTAATGAGACCACTACCGGTTCGACTGCGAACGCTTCTCAAGCCGTGGTCCAAATGCAAGCAACTGAAGAAATCAATACTTCTTCAACCTCCCTCCCGTATCAGTTACTATCCTCACAGATGCTTCAAAGTAAGGCTGGGGAGGCCACTCTCACCAGAAGAGGGTCCAAGGAGTTTGGTCCAATCTTTTCAAGTCATTTCATATCAACTTTCTAGAAGCCTTGCCAGTACTTCTGACAATAAAGAAAGTATCTCCTTGCCACTCGACCCACATAAGATTGGTTCTAGATAGCGAGGTGATAGTGAGATGCCTGAATCGACAAGGGTCGAGGTCGCCTCAAATCAACCAAGTGATGTTGGCCATATTCCGTTTGGCAGAAAGGAAGAAATGGCACCTGTCAGCAGTTCACATTCAAGGGTTGCACAACGTGACAGCGGGCGCTCTATCCAGGTTTACACCAATAGAGTCAGAATGGTCCCTAGATGCAGGATCGTTCTCCTTCATCTTGAGTCAAGTCCAGGAACTGCAGATAGACCTCTTTGCGATGAAAGACAACAAGAAAATAGATCGTTATGTGTCCCCATACGAGGATCCGCTAGCGAAGGCAGTGGACGCTATGACCCTAGACTGGAACAGATGGTCCAGGATTTACCTGTTCCCTCTGTACAACCTCCTTTTGAAGGTCCTCAACAAACTGAGATCCTTCAAAGGGAAAGCGGCAATAGTGGCCCACAAGTGGCCAAACAGCGTGTGGTTCCCTCTGGCATTGGAATTACAACTGAAGTTTGTACCGCTACCTTATCCAACCCTGTCTCAGCGAGTACAGAAGTCGACTGTCTTCGCTTCATCACAGAAAACCCGGAACCTGCATCTCATGATTTTCTCTTCTTAGCAATGAGAAAAAGATTCGGGGTATCAAAAGACAGTATAGACTTTTTGGAAAAACCAGAAAACAATATGAGGCATCATGGAAGAAGCGGGTGTCCTTTGTCAAGGCGAAGAAACCAAAAAGAAATCAAGACAGATTTCTGTTTATCATTCTTCATTCACCTTCATGAGCAGGGTTTAGCAGCCAACGCAATATCAATGTGCAAGTCTGCCTTGACAAGACCGATACTATATGCCTTTTAGGTCGACCTTTCTAACTACGTTCTTAATGAATTCCGAAGGCCCGTGCTAAGCTTAGTCCTTCAGCGCCTCCAAGACCCATTTCATGGTCACTAGATAAGATTCTTAATTTTGTCTATATAATGAACAATGAGGAGTGCTCTTAGAAGGATTTGACTCAAAAAGTCATATTTCTGTTTGCCCCCGCTTTGGGGGCTAGAGTTAGTGAAATAGTGGCTCTCTCTAGAGAGGAAGGCCACGTCCAGTTTTTTGGGGGAGAACTGAATCTATTTCCAGACCCAACGTTTCTTACCAAGAACGAGCTACCCACCAACAGGTGGGGTCCTTAGAGAATCTGCCCTCTGAAGGAAGATGCATCTCTATGTCTAGTGAAGTGCCTAAAGGTCTATCTTCATAGATCTTCAGACTTTAACCCTGGAACGGTACGGTGGGTCGCCCTCGACCCCGAGCGTAAAAAAAAAACAGGTTTTTCTCACGTGACTCACCCCCGTGACTGAATTTGTGGGTGATCGACCTGCAGTAGGTGTCTCGCCTACACGCTCTAGTAGTGTCCAGATGTGCATTGCTGTAGCTGTACTCCTTCCCCGATTTCTGAGACGCGTCGGGGTCGAGCCCGACCGAGTTTACCCTTCTAAGGTAGTTTGCATAATTATCAAAGTTATTACGTATTATGAAATTGTCGTAGAATGGTGCAACTTGTATAGGTTATCAGTTGTGGAAAGTCTTGGTGGATTGTTTGGCTACCATGTGCATGATTTTTTTTTTTAGTTAAAATGTCGTTCATCACCACGAGGACCATTTTACCGCGTGTGCCCCTTTTTCATTTTTTTTTTCATTTTTTTGCCAAGTCATTTTTCCGTAAGATATTGCCAAATAGTGTCGTAAAACTTTTGCTTTTTTAGTGTTGGAAAGTGTGTCTAGATGATCTTGCTACCCATGCGTGACTTTGTTTTTGTCAGATACGACGTAGTTATTGGTATATTGGGTATTTAACTGCAGTTGCCAATTTCTGTTTTTTTTCAATATTTGTAAAAATTTACTACGTAGTAAGGAATTGCCGTATATTATTGATTTTTTTTTCATGTTTATGTGTTAGAAAGTGTGCCTTGATGGTTGGGCTAACATGTGTATGTCTTTTTTTTAATCTGAGATGCCGTATATTAGAATGTTGGGCATTTTTCCTCGAGTGCCCCTTTTTATTTGTTTTGCATTTTTTTGCTTAGTCATGTTACCATAAGGAATTGGCAAGTAGTGTCGCAAAACTTATATTTTTATAGTGTTGGAAAGTGTTTCTAGATGATCTGGCTACCCTTGCCTATCTTTTTTTAGCCAGATATAGCGTATATATAGGTATGTGTTCGATTTTCCTGTGATTGCCATTTTTTCGTTTTTTCCCATTTCTTTCAAAATTACTACGTACTAAGGAACTATCACAGAGTAATGATTCATTTAGATGTTTATTTGTCGGAAAATGTGCCTTGATGGTTTGCCTAGCACGTGGCTGAAATTTTTTTTTCTGAAATGCGTATAATAAAATGTTGGCCATTTTTCCGCGAGTGCCCCTTTTTATTTGTTTTGCATTTTTTTACTTAGTCATGTTACCGTAAGGAATTGGCAAGAAGTGTTGCGAAACTTATATTTTTATAGTGTTGGAAAGTGTTTCTAGATGATCTGGCTACCCATGCCTATCTTTTTTTTTAGCCAGATATGGCGTATATATAGGTATGTGTTCGATTTTCCTGTGATTGCCATTTTTTTGTTTTTTCCCATTTCTTTCAAAATTACTACGTAATAAGGAACTATCACAGAGTAATGATTCAATTGTATGTTTATTTGTCGGAAAATGTGCCTTGATGGTTTGCCTAGCACGTGGCTGAAATTTTTTTTTCTGAAATGCCGTATATTAGAATGGCCATTTTTCCGCGAGTGCCCCTTTTTATTTGTTTTGCATTTTTTTGCTTAGTCATGTTACCGTAAGGAATTGCCAAGTAGTGTCGCAAAACTTATAATTTTATAGTGTTGGAAAGTGTTTCTAGATGATCTGGCTACCCATGCCTATCTTTTTTTTTTAGCCAGATATGGCGTATATATAGGTATGTGTTCGATTTTCCTGTGATTGCCATTTTTTCGTTTTTTCCCATTTCTTTCAAAATTACTACGTACTAAGGAACTATCACAGAGTAATGATTCATTTATATGTTTATTTGTCGGAAAATGTGCCTTGATGGTTTGCCTAGCACGTGGCTGAATTTTTTTTTTCTGAAATGCCGTATATTAGAATGTTAGCCATTTTTCCGCGAGTGCCCCTTTTTATTTGTTTTGCATTTTTTTGCTTAGTCATGTTACCGTAAGGAATTGGCAAGTAGTGTCGCAAAACTTATATTTTTATAGTGTTGAAAAGTGTTTCTAGATGATCTGGCTACCCATGCCTATCTTTTTTTTAGCCAGATATGACGTATATATAGGTATGTGTTCGATTTTCCGGTAATTGCAATTTTTTCGCTTTTTCCCATTTCTTTCAAAATTACTACGTACTAAGGAACTATCACAGAGTAATGATTCATTTAGATGTTTATTTGTCGGAAAATGTGTCTTGATGGTTTGCCTAGTACGTGGCTGAAATTTTTTTTTTTCTGAAATGTCGTATATTAGAATGTTGGCCATTTTTCCGCGAGTGCCCCTTTTTATTTGTTTTGCATTTTTTTGCTTAGTCATGTTACCGTAAGGAATTGGCAAGTAGTGTCGCAAAACTTGTATTTTTATAGTGTTGGAAAGTGTTTCTAGATGATCTGGCTACCCATGCCTATATTTATTTTTAGCCAGATATGGCGTATATATAGGTATGTGTTCGATTTTCCTGCGATTGCCACTTTTTTGTTTTTTCCCATTTCTTTCAAAATTACTACGTACTAAGGAACTTTCACAGAGTAATGATTCATCTAGAGGTTTATTTGTCGGAAAATTTTGTTTACTTATTTTTTGATTGAATATCATCAAATTTATTTAGCTAAAATATATTGTTTTACATTTTTTTTTTTCGATTTTATTTCCCTTCAAAAAAATTTTGTTGGGTCAGAATTTTAATTTTATAGTCGTAAAATAATCGACAATTATCCAGCAACCCACCATACAATTTTTATGCA
>NC_090728.1:155856541-155861541 GCF_036898095.1 Palaemon carinicauda | reverse complement strand
ATCTGCTGAGTCATCAGTAGTCATTGCCTGACCCTCCATTGTCGTAGCTTGGGTGGAGGGGGCTCGGGCGCTGATCATATGTATATATGGTCAGTCTCAAGGACATTTTCCTTTTCGATAGGGCAGTGTCACTGTCCTTTGCCCCTGCCATTCATGAATGACCTTTAAATCTTTAAACACTGAGTAGTTCAGCTTTTTCTTATCATGGAAATACACAAACCCTTTCACTATGTTAATATATCCAATATCAAAAAGGATTACACAATATATATATATATATATATATATATATATATATATATATATATATATATATATATATATATATATATATATATATATATATTGGGAAATATTTTCCTGTACCAATCAAACAATGTTTTTTCTTACATCTTGTTTAAAAAGGGTATCATAATTTTTCTTAATACAATGGTATCCCAGACACCCGTTCAGATACTACCGCTAGAGAATTATGAAGTATTTCAACTGGCCAAATAGTACTACATTGGATCCTTCGCTCTGGTTACGGTTCACTTTCCCTTTTCCTACACATACATCGAATAGTCTGGCCTATTCTTTACAGATTCTCCTCTGTTTTCATACACCTGACAACACTGAGATTACCAAACCATCCATCTTCATCCAAAGGGTTTACTAGTGCACTGTAATAGTTCAGTGGCTACTACCCTCTTGGTAAGGGTAGAGGAGACTTTAGCTATGGTAAGCAGCTCTTCTAGGAGAAGGACACTCCGAAATCTAGTCTTGGGTAGTGCCATAGCATCTGTATCATGGTCTTCCACTGTCTTGGGTTAGGAATCTCTTGCTTGAGGGTACACTCAGGCACAGTATTCTATCTAATTTTTCTTCCTATTGTTATGTTAAAATTTTCGATAGTTTATATAGTTAATGATTACTTTAATGTTATTGTTATTGAAATATTTTACTTTTCCTGGTTTCCTTTCCTCACAGAACTATTTTCACTGATCGGGCCCCTTTGCTTATTGCATCCTGCTTTTACAACTAGGGTTTTAGCTAAGCAATAATAATAATAATAATAATAATAATAATAATAATAATAATAATAATAATATCCCGACTCTTTTATACAGCTTTCATGACCTGGAAATAGAAAAATCAAAAGAAAAATTTAGAATGATATCTGGAACGTTGCATTTCGTTGCCTTTGTGAAGTAATCAGTGACTTTGTCTCCAATGGACATGACTTATCTTTAATGTCATCGTCAGGATCAATTGATGATCATCAAAAGCGTTTAGCTTATTCGATTTCAAATGTAAATATGCACCAATCTATCGGATGGAAAAATAAACATCCATTGCGACGAGTCTGTTTACCTAGAAGTGAGAGGGAATTTAATTAAAGTAGCGGAAGTGAAGAGGAAAGGTGGCATTGAAAATTAGAAGGTTTGTTTGCTTATTGTGTGAATAGTTAATGTGAGTATCGAGATATGAAGCTTAGGCTTGGATTGGGCCCTAAATATAAACACGATTTCTGGTGTTTCATAACAAGCTGAAAAATTTATCACCTAGATTGATGTTGTACAGCAATCTCTCTTTTTCTGTCTATCTATATATCTACCTATCTATTTATTTATCTATCTATCTATCTATCTATCTATATATATATATATATATATATATATATATATATATATATATATATATATATATATATATATATCATTTATATATATACACATATATATATATATATATTATATATGTATATATATAAATATATATATATATATATATATATATATATATATATATATATATATATATATGCACATATATATTCATACATGAATACATACATACATGTATACAGAACAAACGCCTTAAACATGTCCTTCGTCTTTCGTCTATTTGTGGTCTTCTATGACAATCTACACCCGCAAAATTTCTTAGTTCGTCAATTCATCGTCTTCTCTTACTTCCCCTTCTTTTACAATCTCTAGGGACCCATTAAGCTCTTGTTAATGGGCTTTTATCTGTAATTCTCATTATATGTTCTGCCCATGGTCATTTCTGTTCATTACAAAACATTAGAATATACCAAACTTTCGGTTGCTCTCGTATTCATAGTGCGCCCTTTCTGTCTGTTAGTGTTATTCTCATCATTATTCTTTCCATAGATCTTTGAGTTGTAAGTCGTTTATGTTTTGTGGCGTTAGTACAGCTTCAGGTTTCTGATGCATACGTTATAACCGGTAGGACCATCTGATTAAACACTTTTCTTTTAGTGAAATTGGCATTTCACTTTATATAATCTCCTTTTGTTTACTGAAAGCTCCCCATCCCAGGGAAAACACTGTCTGTCCTAAGTACTTATATTCATCTATAATTAATAGAAGTTCGTCCGTAACTCTTATTTGTTGTTTCAGCATTTTCAATTAACTTTATCTTAGTTTTACTCATAATCATGAGTAATTCCTACTTGATTCACTAAACCATTCTATGTCATATACAAATCTCAAGTTGTTAAGGTGTTTCCCATTAATATTAATACCTAGATTTTCCCAATCTATATTTTTAAAAACTTCTAAGAATGGTATGAATAATTTAGGAGAGATGGGGTCTTCTTGTTTAACTCGTTTCTCGCTGGGAATTTTCTCACTACCTTGATGGAGTTTTACGATTGCTGTACTTACTGTATAGATATATTCAAGTGTTCTAACGTGATATTCATCGATTATTTTTCATTGAAGAGCTTTTATTACTGCTGAGGTTTTGACAGAATCAAAAGCTTTCTCATTGTATAGTCTATAAACGCCATATATATATATATATATATATATATATATATATATATATATATATATATATATATATATATATATATATATATATATATATATATATATATATATGTGTGTGTGTGTGTGTGTGTATATATATACATCTCCCCCTACGCCTATTGACACAAAGGGCCTAGGTTAGATTTGGCTAGTTGTCTCTGTCTCGAGCTTTTAAAGGTACTTCGCGCTTCATAGTCCTCAGCCATGTAAGCCTGGATCTTCCAACTCCTCTAGTGCCTTATCGAGGGCAGATGGAAGTTCGGTAAACTAATCTCTCTTGGGGAGTACAAAGAGTATTCACATACCCTCTCCATCTACCCCTCACCATGATCTCATCCACATATGGAACTTGAGTAATCTCTCTTATAGTTTCGTTTCTAATCCTGACCTGCCATTTAACTCCCGATATTCTTCTAAGGGCTTTGTTCTCAAATCTACAAAATCTGTTGGATATTGTTTCATTGTCATACTATGACTCGTATCCATACAGTAACACCGTTCTCATTAAACTGATATATAGCCTGATTTTTACCTCCACCAGCGAAGTTGGAAGGTGTTAGCTTGGGTTACCCCCTTTTTTTTTTTTTTTTTTTTTTTTTTTTTTTTTTTTTTTCTTTTTTTTTTATTCGAACAGCTTCCTGGCCACAATTTTAATCGTAGAGCAATGAAACTTGCAAGGATAAACTGTTATGTAAAAAGTTAGAAATCATTAAATTTTGGGAGGTTAAGATCATGGCCAAGCAAACTGTCCAATTCATATAATCAGCCATAAGTTTGTACATCGTTTTGACAGAGATTTGAAACTTGGCTCATTTATGAGTGTATGAAAATTCACGCTAATTAAAACATCTCACGATCAAAGGTCAAGGTCAAGTTCGAGCTAAAGGTCGAGAAATAAGTTGCTGCGGTAGAGGTGTGTGCTCTACTAAGTCCCCCTCTAGTCATATGTAATTTCAGGTGATTTGATTTCCCAAGTTTACTTAACATAGCCATTGTCTGATTTGCGTTTTTCAATCTTTTATTAAACTTCAATTCTAAAGATCCTATTTTAGAGATCATAGTTCCCCAAATATTTAATTGATTCCACCTCATTAACCCTATCTTCTTCCAAGGGTATATCATCATCCATTACATATTCCGTTCTCATCATCTCTGTCTTTCTTGTATTTATCTTGAGTAAAACCTAATGTGATATTTCATTCATTCTGGTAAACAAGCTTTGCAAGTCCTGTACTGTTTTGCTAGTAAGGACACCGTCATCAGCAAACTCTAGGTTCGCTAATTTACTGTTACCAATCCAGTCCAATCCATCTCTGCCATCCCTAACTGTTTTATGCATTACAAAATCCATGAGGAGGATAGATAACATTGGTGAAAAGACAGTCCCTTGGAGTACTCACTGCTCACTGAAAATTCATTTGATAGGACTCCATTAACATTAACTTTGCACTGGCTATGTTCATGAACAGACTTAGTCAAATTTACATATCTAAAAGGAACTCCATAATAACGCAGGACTCTCTACAAAATTGGCCTGTACAGTTTGAAAAGCTTTTTTCATACTCCACAAATGCCATCAAAAGTGGATTTCTATATTTGAAACATTGCTGTACCACATATCTTGACGTGAAAATTTGGTCAGTACAACTTCTACCTTCTAGAAAATCTTGCTTGTTCATCTCTCAGCTTTTCATCAATCTTTCTCTCTAGTGTCTGTAGAATAAGCATTCTATATATTTTCATGACAACTGTCGTAAGTGTGACGCTTCTCAAATTATTTCAATCAGTCAGATCTAGTTTTGTCATTTTCACAAATACTCTTACCTCCCATTCATCAGGTTCATGCCACATTCTACAAATTAATATTTTAAGTATGCTAGGAGTCACTCAATTTTTGGCCAAAATCATCTAGGCAGTTATTTTATCGTATCCAGGGGTTATCCATCTCTTGAGTTTTTTGATAGCTTCAACTTCAAACACATTGAGTTTATTCATGGGCACACCAAGGTATTACTAAGCTTTAGGTATATCAATCAAATTATTCCTTCAGATCTCCTATTCATGACCTCACTAAAGTATTCCATCCAACGTTGCCTTTCTTCATCTTCTGTTATAGCTAATCTATCTATCTTTTTACGGTGTATATATACTTCTTTTTGCCCATGTAGAGATTTCATTAAT
>NC_090728.1:155836541-155849041 GCF_036898095.1 Palaemon carinicauda | reverse complement strand
CCTTAGTATCACCACCTTTACCCCAATAGTGTATAGGTTATTTTCATTTCCTTCCATGTTGATTCCTAGAAGATTTTTTGGATCCTCCCTTCCCCAGTCAACATGTAGAGCTGGCACAACGACATTGTTCCCTATTTCCCCAGCTTTTAAGTCGATCTTACTACATTTGACCATACGTTCTGCTTGGCACACTTGACCCTTTCTAGTCCTCTTGCAGTTCTTGGAAATTTCTTGTTGTCTTCATGCAATATGTGATGCTGAACTAAGTGGACCAGGGGTGGATAGGTAAAGATGGTGACTGGCTCATCAAGGGACTAGGATGGCTGTGTGGTGATGATGACTGGCTCAGAGACCTCGAGTGGCTTGTCAGTTGGATCAGTAGGAGGCTGGGCTCCTAGTACTGCAAGATCATCTCCTGTCTCTAAGCGATCAATGACCTCTTGAAGCAAGCTACTGGAAGAGAGTCCATCTTTTGGATTCTCTCCAAGCAAAGTAGCATAGGGAGTACTCTTGATCCCTGAATGGTATGATGAGTTCTTCTGGTTCTGAACAAAGCGAAGGCCTAGGGACCAATCTCGGGTGTTGTTGTCAGAGAGCCAAGCAGTTAGCATGTCTTTGATGTTTGAGTTAGCCTGTTCAACTGAACCTTGACTCCGTGCTTCTCTAGGGGTTTGCCATGCACAAGATGCAGCCAGAGATCCTTCATCTCTCGAACCACCTAGGAAGTGAACTCAGATCTATTATCTGATTGTAGGATGCATTGATCACCAATCAATAAGATACCCAAAAGCTGAAAAGCAACCTCAGCTACTCTCTTGGATGACAGACTTGGTCAGATGGCACTGGTACAACATAATCCACTTGTGTTGGGCTTGTGGAGATGACTGCATGTCAATTAAATCGACTTGGCAGCGAGAATTTAAATCTTAAGTAAGAGCTGAATCATAACTCCCTTTGTCTTGGTTCTTTTTGTCTTTTCTTGGCAGGTAATGCAGTAGGACTTGAACAGGTCGACAACCTCCATTGTGATGTTTGCATATTTAGAGTATATTAGTTTTAGTTAAATCTACATCCCAAATTTTCTCAAACTAAACTCTAAAACTGCTCATATTGATCAGGGTACTTACTTGTTGCATTGCCTGCTCATATGGTTAAAATAAATCAAAATGAGTGAATTACCTGTTCATATAGTTAAAAGAAATCAAAGAAAGGGGCCATTTAAAACAAAATTGAATTAACTTCTCAGGTAGTTAAATTTAAATTGAACACCTGTGCTTGAAACAACTCTGGCTACAATTTATATGGAAATGAAATATATGAAAATTATATGGAAATGTTTACCAGATTAACATAAATCAATACTAATTATAACATAAATATTCAAAACCAACTTTCAGTGTATTAGAATCCATGTCAACACCCATATATACTTAAAATCACATAAAAGTGGTATTTGCAAACAAATACCAGAATTACACAGTTTGCTTGAATTCTCTTAGGCAAAGTGTGTAATAAGAACTACTAAATTTCAGTCATTTCGCGCAATGCCTGGAAATTTTAGTCATTTCACGAAATCCTCAAGTGAATCAGTCCTTTCCCGAAATGCCTAAAATTTTTAGGCATTTCGTGAAATGCCTGGTTACACAGTTTGCCTGTAACATATACATATATATATATATATATATATATATATATATATATATATATTCATGTGTGTGTGGATGTGTTGTTATTAAAATCGGTTTTTATCGAATTCCTTGATGTTTCCCCTTCTTTACATCTATGCTTCTCTTACAAACGATCTCCCAACGATTCCTCGAGAAAATAAACCTTGGGCACTCCAAAAGTATTAGGTGACCAAGTACGGATCCAACGAACTCCAACATTTTTACAGCGAATGGGATGGGAGTCGTTTTTCCCCGGGATGGAACCGGAATGATCCATTTATGAGGGGAAGGCACGACCTAGTTTTGGGTCTTCAGGCGGTTGTAAAATTTCTAGACGCTGCAGGAAGTGTCGAGCCTGAAAGAAATCTTTAAAGCCTGGACTTTACTATTTTCTAGACGAGAAGAAGAAAGTGGATAGTACAAAGATAGAAAAAATACATTAAAGCAATATGTATTGTTGATTTAGTTTTTAATTCTTATAATTTATTAAACGAGTAAAAAGGCAAGTAATCAAAGATAGAAAGCTGACTTTTTTTAGTAGTTGTTTCTGTAATGACTGAGTATTACAAAGATAAGGAGTAATCCGTTCTTTCAATATAAAATAAATTAAATTTTTATTATTTCAATTAATGTATGTGATAGACCGATAGTTGCTGAAGAAAAACATGCATAAACTATTTCTTAAGAATCAGAGATGGGGAAAAATGCGGATTAAAAATTAGTTTTAAGATAGTTTGAATTTTTCATGGAACGATATTGCAAATTAGTAACACAGAAAGATTCAGTCCATCTTAGTGGTATATGATGCAAGTTATTGAGTTACGAGGTGTGTCTTTTGAATATAAGGTGGGTTGAGACGCCTTTTTTTTTATTACGAATTTTAGTTCAGAGGAAGAAGTAAGTAATATTGTTTTTAATTTTAGGTCCGTATAAAGAACGATTAGCTTGAAGGTGATGGACTTAATCAAAAGAAAAGGTGTTTCTGGGAAGAATGATAGAAAATTGTCTGACGAATCTTGTGGAAACAGAAACAAATTTTAGTTTAAGAGTAGGAGCTAAGAAATAATTAAATGTGTTTTGCATCTTTGGAAGATGTATAAGCAGGCCGAATATGTAAGTGATTCCCCTTTCTGTTCATTAAGAGAAAAGTAAATAAACAAATGGTATTACGGGTAATATTTTGATTAAGGAAGAACAAATGGAATGCTTGGATAGAAGACTGCCAGTTTTTTTTTTATTAAAGAAATAGTGGAGAGGGTTACAGTATTTTAAGATTTGAAATAAAAATGATTGTTGGGGCTATATGGTTTGATTAAAATGGCAAATTATTTTTCAAAGTAAAGTATATTTCACAATTCAGTCGAGGATTGTAAGCAGTGTTTTTGTTCTCTAGATTAGGAACCTTGAGGTATTTCAAGAAACATTTAGGATTTGAATCGTTTTTAGAGATGTAAGTAAAATCAGTCAGGAATTTTGAAAAGAACCAACAAAACGTAATCTTCATCGACTTAGTATAGTTATCCATTCTGTTCCACCTTCATATTTATTTTTACAAAGATAATTGACTTTTATTTTGAAAGATAGACCAGCTGTTGTAACTTTGGACTCCATTTAAAAAATATCTAAGCCTCCTATAGTCTAATATTAGTAGATGCAGTAAAAACATTCGTTTATGGTATGTGATGTTTCTCTTATGAATATAGTTGCAGGTTTCTGGGACAAGTTTAGTCAAAAAGGAAATTTAATATGGTCACCTCATAGTTTTCTGCTCAACCATTTTCTATGAGTTAATAGAAAAAAAATCAACCTTTTGAAAGATCATGAAAAATTCCTCATGCTACATTCTATTTAGATAAAATTTTGCCTTTTTTTCCGTCATATTTATTCGTTGTACTTATTTTCACAGTTTTTATGCTGTGAAAAGGTTGGCAGTTTTTTTTTATTTGACCTTCCACTAACTTGTTATAATATTTGTTTGTTCTTTATCTCATATTACTGTGAAATTCTTATTATGTGAATTTTTTATTCTTTCTGAGATTGTATTGGTTTATTTATCAGATGTCTGGCATCATTACCAATTTAATGATGATTAGCTTTTCTATGTGTATTTCTAATAATAATAATAATAATGATAATAATAATAATAATAATAATAATAATAATAAAGTAAGGATGATCGTGATAAGATTTTTTTAATAGTAATATGATGTGTTGATACTAATGATAACTGTAAAACAACGACAATATAATACAAATAATACCTCATATCAATATACTGTAATAGCACGTTAGTGGAATGAGAACATTTGCAGCATATCTGTTCGTAAAAAAATAATAATGAGGGAATCGTCATTCAATAACAAAAAGTAACCTACTTATATTTCCTAAAGATGACGAGATTCAAATTCTATAATAGCCATCTTAAAATTTGTTGTTGAGCAACTCTAATCTAATTTATGAAATTCGGATTCGATTCCAAAGTGCGTTGACACTGCACCTTAAACCTTAGCTCTCTCTCTCTCTCTCTCTCTCTCTCTCTCTCTCTCTCTCTCTCTCAAAAGAGCGTTTGTATTACACCTTAAATCTGAGCTCTCTCTCTCTCTCTCTCTCTCTCTCTCTCTCTCTCTCTCTCAAAAGTCTGTTAGCAATACATCTCAAACCTTAGCTCTCTCTCTCTCTCTCTCTCTCTCTCTCTCTCTCTCTCTCTCTGTCTAATAAGTGTGTTGGTTATACGCCTTAAACCTTAGCATCTCTGTCTCTCTGTCTCTCTGTCTCTCTCTCTCTCTCTCTCTCTCTCTCTCTCTCTCTCTCAAAAGTCTGTCAGCAATACACCTCAAACCTTAGCATCTCACTCTCTCTCTCTCTCTCTCTCCCTCTCTCTCTCTCTCTCTCTCTCTCTCTCTCTCTCTCTCAAAAGTATGTCAGCAATACACCTCAAACATTAGCTTCTCTCTCTCTCTCTCTCTCTCTCTCTCTCTCTCTCTCTCTCAAAAGTATGTCAGCAATACACCTCAAACCTTAGCTACTCTCTCTCTCTCTCTCTCTCTCTCTCTCTCTCTCTCTCTCTCTCAAAAGTCTGTCGGCAATACACTTCAAACCTTAGCTTCTCTCTCTCTCATAAGTGCGTTGGATCTACACCTTAAACCTTAGCTTCTGTCTCTTTCATTCATAAGTGCGTTAGGAATACACCTTAATTAAACTTTAGTCTCTCTCTCTCTCTCTCTCTCTCTCTCTCTCTCTCTCTCTCTAATAAGTGTGTTGGTTATACATCTTAAACCTTAGCATCTCTCTCTCTCTCTCTCTCTCTCTCTCTCTCTCTCTCTCTCAAAAGTCTGTCGGCAATACACCTCAAACCTTAGCTTCTCTCTCTCTCTCTCATAAGTGCGTTGGATATACACCTTAAACCTTAGCTTCTCTCTCTTTCTTTCATAAGTGCGTTAGCAATACACCTTAAACTTTAGTCTCTCTCTCTCTCTCTCTCTCTCTCTCTCTCTCTCTCTCTCTCTCTCTCTCAAAAGTCTGTGGGCAATACACCTCAAACCTTAGCTTCTCTGTCTCTCATAAGTGCGTTGTATATACACCTTAAACCTTAGCTTCTGTTTCTTTCTTTCATAATTGCGTTAGCAATACACCTTAAACTTTAGCCTCTCTCTCTCTCTCTGTCTCTCTCTCTCTCTCTCTCTCTCTCTCTCTCTCTCTCTCTCTCTCATTGACGCTGAGTAATTATCCAGAGGAACCAAAATCATGTAATTGCGCTTAGCTCAAATTAACATAATGTAAAGCGCATTTTTTCTAGGAATCAGCATTCAAATGCACGCACATAATCACGAATCGTGCCATACATAATGAGGAAAACATCACACACATTCACATTTAAATGGTTATAAATGGGTGCTCTGATGTTCTGGTAAAATAGCACGAATGATTAAAATTTTTCCCCTCGGTTTTCAGAATTCGAGAGTCAAAAGCTCTACTGTAATTTCAGGAGGACATATAATTAGTTTATGATAATATTACAATTTGCATTTGATTATTTCGTTCAGTATTTAATGATGTTTATGGTAATGAATATTAATGCTCATTTGTAATAATGATTGCCATCTGCTCAATGAAGTTTGTTTAAATGAATTATTTATTAACGTAAGAGCACACAGTCGAATGAATATATTTATACAATATCAATGGAAGTCAGCTCAACAAATTTACAAATACTAATATCATAAACCGGTATAATGTAAATTATTTGTAATGAGTATATATACATGATTATATTTTTGTAAAAAGGTGGACAAGCACAAATAGACAGATACATGTCTGAACGAACATACACACATTCTCATCCATATAAGCACATGCTATGAAATTTCATGAAGAAATTTCCTTACTAATATGCATTATTGTCCCATGCCATAGGAGTAAATTACTTTAATTTCTATTTTTTATTAATTCAATTTCACTCTAAATTTGGAGTAATATCAAACCTACTTTAAAGTTTCTTTTCAGTGGAAAATTTAAGTGATTTTGCAATAGCTGCTAAAAAGTGGATCCCTTGTAAAGAGGTATATTACAAATAAAAGTCTACGAAGAATTTTTTCCTTGATCCATTCAAATTAGGGTTTTGATGGTTTCATTTTATGTAAAAAAAAAACTTGTAAAAATTTAATGATGTGATGGCACTGTATGTGAAGTTTTCTTTGTTCATATAATTCTATTTATTTATTTATTGGTAGACCTGTCGTAATAAGTGTTAGTAAGAAATATTGATAGAAAACTATGTTTATATATCTTTTCTGTCTAACGTTCTTGGAATTTGGAATGCAAGTTGTTTAATGGGTAAAGATTCATTTGCTAATCACACAACCAAGAAGTCAGACACAAGAGATATAAATGTTTTGTATCCGGCAAATGAATGATATTACATGAATGAAAGATTCTATCTTGTCTATCTAAAAGTGTTATTTATGTCAATAGTAGATTATACAAAGAGAAATGTCTAGATTGGAAAATGTAGAATAAAATTACAATTCAGTGACTCTTTGTCGTATTACATCACTAAAATATTTTCCAGAAATAAAAGATTCTATCATTTTCATCACCTATTCAACTCGCTGGTTAAACACTTTTAATTTTACAACCGGAAGACTTATAATCTGTCCAGTGGAAATTGCTCGATAATCATGACGCTCACATTTTTATTTTTCACCCTCCTATTTTTTCATATAAATTCCTTTTCGTATTTTGTTCTATATCTGCTTTTGACACGCTATGACACTCAAAAGGAAAACGGACTACCCCATTTTTCCCGGAAAAGAAGCCTTTCCCACTGGACAAATGCAATTTACAAACTCAAAACACCATTCAATTTTAAAATCCTCTTACTGGTTGTAAGGGAAACAATGTTTTATAGTTCCAAATGTTCCAGAAAAGAAATATATTTCACACATCTGTTTTAAAACACTTCGAATGAACGTTGGTCTCCAATGATTGTCAAAATATTTCGAAAAAAAGATAATTTGAAACTAGGAAAAAATATCTATTAGGTAACTAGAGATGGGTCTTTCGTATGACTAAATACTTGCACAGTGATCGAATTCATATAATTTTTTATTCAGCAAGGGGAATATGGACTAAAAAAAAAAAAAAAAAAAAAAAATTGCACTTTCCCGGACGACTCCACTGGAGTCGGAATGGTCACTAGATAATCGATCTTTCCAGTGGATTTTATCTCAAGTCCCGGGTCTCCAGGTGGATCTGTTTGCGACGGAGTCCAATCCCAAACTAGATTGTTACGTAGCCCCCAACCTGGACCCTCAGGCTTATGCCTTGGACGCTGTCACTAGATTGGAACACTTGGAAGACGTATCTGTTTCCTCCGATAAATCTCCTGCTGAAAGTTTTGCACAAACTCAGATCTTTCAAGGGTCAAGTGGCTCTGGTAGCTCCCAACTGGCCCAAGAGCAACTGGTTCCCCTTCTTACTAGAGCTAGGCCTCCGCCCCCGGCGGATTCCCAATCCTCTACTAACACAAGTAGTACAAACTCGAAATGTGTTAGCTTCCTCAAGGATTCTGAATGCCCTAACTTTATGGACTTCATGAAGTTCGCAGCTCAACAAGGTGCAAACATCGATCCTCTGAATACCCTATTCCTGGAATCTGACAAAAGGGAATCCACCCTCCGCCAATATGACTCAGCTGTAAAGAAACTAGCAAAGTTTCTGAAAGATTCCCAAGTTGAGAAAATGACAATGAACCTAACTGTGACATTCTTCAGAACTCTCTTTGAATCGGGCCTGGCAGCCAATACCATTACTACGATCAAGTCGGCTTTGAAAAAGTTCTTCCATGTCGGCTTTGACATTGATCTGACGGATTCATATTTCTCATCCATTCCGAGAGCCTGTGCCAGATTAAAACCTTCAACTTGCCCTAGTGCAGTTTCCTGGTTTTTGAACGATGTTCTAAAGCTAGCCTCTGACACCTCGAATGAATCCTGTAACTATATGGCATTATTAAGAAAGACACTTTTTCTTTTGAGCCTCGCCTTAGGCTCCAGACTCTCAGGATTGTCAGCCTTATCTAGCGACCCAGGTCATATAGAGTTTCTCTCTTCGGGTGAGGTCCTTCTCTCCCCTAACAAAGTTTTCCTGGCTAAAAATGAGGACCCCCAAAACAGGTGGTCTCCCTGGAAGATTGTTCCACTTCCTCGGGATCCATCCCTTTGTCCAGTTACCACCCTGAAATCCTACTTAAGTAGAACTTCCACCACAACCACAGGGCCTTTATTTACTAGGGAACATGGAGGAACCATTACACTTAAGGGAATCAGACAACAAATTCTTTATTTTATTAAACAAGCTAATCCTGAATCATTCCCTCATGTCCATGATATTCGAGCTATGGCTACTTCAACTAACTTTTTCCACCACATGAAATTTGATAAGCTCTCAAAATATACGGGTTGGAAGTCCCCTAAAGTTTTCAAGCGCCACTACCTAAATCCTTTAGAAGCTCTTAAATTTGCCAGAGTAGCAGCAGGGAATGTAGTTCCTCCTGAAGGTACTGATTCCTAATCTCAACGTCTTGCTGTATCCACTTTCCCTCCTGCCTGGTTTACTTATTATTCCTACCTTATTTTGTTTGCTCTTTACCATACATTGTGATCAATTTCCACGAATTGTTTTTGATTTCATCTGTTCTTGAAATTCATCGTGCTGATTTTATTTTATTTTATTACACTAAGTATGTGTTTATGGATCTGCTTTTTGATTGGTTTTACTTTCATCCCTTGATGTGATTGTTTACCATTTTTTATATTCATATTTATGTTGAATACCTACGGGTTATCTTGTTGAATTGTTTACCAAGCTTGTTTATCATTATTCATATCTATATTCAATGCTTACCTACGGTTTTCCTTTTTGGTTTGATTACAATGTTTAATTATCACTTTCATATCCATGTTGATTACGTATTAAACCACCATCTATGTTATTTTTGTGTTATTTTTCTTCCCAGATAGTTGGCCATATTGGGTCCCTATTCTCAGGTACTATTTCACTGGGCGGCACAGGTCAGAGCCCAGAAAAGGGATTTTGACGTAGGAAAAATCTATTTCTGGGCGAGACCTGTGCCGCCCAGTGAACCCACCCGTCCCTCCCTGTTGGGCCCCAATCTGGGGTGCTATAGGAGTGACGTCACTGGCGTGGATGGGATCATTCGTAGTAGCGTTTCAGAGCTAGGATGTTGAATGGCACCTCGCTGTTCGGGGATATTGACAGGAGATATCTAAATGGTGCAAGGCCTCTGGTTGTGATATAATCACGCCCCAGTTATTTATACCGACACCTTAATAGGTGAGCAAGCTGGGTTCAACCTAGCATTCCTATACAATTTTTTCTCTGGTGAAATTCATAGCAGTTATTACCTTAGAAATGATGTAAAAGGAGCATTTCAGGTTCCATCTCATTGCGAAACAAAAACAATGGTGAATAGCTTTCATTCTAAAATATACCATATGCCAAGAGGCTAAGAAAAAAATCTTTACAATAAAGTTGAATGTGCTTTTCATTATTTAAATCGATACAGCTGTATTTCGTCAAAATAAACCTAAAAATTACATGTGGAATTATTAATTTTGAATATGGTTTATAGTAATTATACTTAATATATTGTTATATTGAGGAATTACGATAGGAAATTATTAATCGCTTGGCTATATAATCACTGTGGTATGGCAAAGAATTATTGTTAATTCATGGTGAGACGAAAGCCTAATTGCTGATATGAAAAACTCGAATGGCAAAAGTCCTTAAGGTCAAAGGCCTATTAAAAGCCAGTGTTCATTAGCCTAAATTCCCTCTCCAGTATACATCATGCCACTGGGTTTATCACAGTTTTTATATGGATGGCATGCGAATGAGGGTATTAATAATAGATAAACATTCTGTTCTTTCTCTCATTTTATGTTACAAAGGTGCATGGAATATTTGTGGGTGAAATTCATGGTGAAGGAAATGTAGCCGTATAAATATATATATATATATATATATATATATATATATATCATCAGCCATTACTAGTCCTCTGCAGAACAAAGGCCCCCGGCATGTCCTTAAATTTGCGTCTGTTTGGTCTGTTTAAGGACTTTCTAAGGCAGTTTATACCCGCAAACATATATATATATATATATATATATATTTATTTATATATATATGTGTGTGTGTATAATATGTATGATATATATATATATATATATATACATATATATATATATATATATATATGTGTGTGTGTGTGTAATATGTATGATATATATATATATATATATATATGTGTGTGTGTGTGTGTGTGTGTGTATGAAAATGTGATAGCTTTGCTATGAATTACTCAAGTTAAAAAGATATTATAACTATTGACAATGAAATGAGCAAGATCGATCTATCTAGGTTCATAGTAAATTCAATCTAATATTCTATAATAGAGTGCCCAAAATACTAATTTTACTAAAAATTTGCTTAAATATGTTGTTATTATATATATATATATATATATATATATACATATATATATATATATACTTATATATATATATGGATATATATATATGTATATATATATATATATATATATGCATCATGTCCTCCTACGCCTACTAACTCAAAAGGTATAAGTTAGATTTTGCCAGTCGTCTCTATCTTTACCTTTTAGATAATTTATTTTCCGTTCATCATCATCTACTTCACGCTTCATAGTCCTTAACCACGTGGCCCTAGGGATTATTATATATATATATATATATATATATATATATATACATATATATATATATGTGTGTGTGTATATATATATATATATATATATACATATATATATATATATATATATATATGTATATGTATATATTTATATATATACATATACACACAATGTTCCTACCTATTTTTCATATTTGAAAACCATCGGAGAATCAGCTAACACTCATAAGGTTAATTTATTAAATATATTCGGTGCATTTTTAGCTCAGCACTAATGTCACCATAGCTTTTACGGCATTAAGATTGCTGATAATTGCATCAATTCTATATCGTGTCTCAATTTTTTACATACCTTGATTAGTGATGTATCGTTTTTCATCGCAGATTTCTCAGCCAAGAGCTGTCGAAAAATGCAATATTAAGGAAAATTTTCTCAAGAAGAAACATAGACTTTCTTCATATTATTATTATTATTATTATTATTATTATTTTTATTATTATTATTATTATTATTATTATTATTATTATTATTATTATTATTATTAATCGCACCGTTACTCGTATTATCAAGTAATTCTTTATTATCCGTAATTTGAATGGGTTTTACGTTTTCGCATTTTATTGTTACGGTTAACATGAAATTATTCTGCATAGTTAGTGTCCGTCAGGTAACTCCTTTTTCCCATTTTACTGGTTGAGAGAACTCATTGATGCAATTCCTCTACTTACAATTTAGTATTCAATGTATTCTTTATCACCTGGAAGAGAAAAATCTCTTTTAAAATTTCGACCCTTTGAAAGCACGGTTCAGTTAAGGTGGTCTGAAATCGATGTGTGGATGTTATTTTTGAAAGAGAAATAACACCTGAATATTTTAGAATAATTTTAGCTCTGAGGAAACATGAGTAAAAAAAAGGCACCTGAGAAAAATAAAAATGCAACTCGTAGTAATTTGTTCAGAAGGAATGAATAGAACATGATAAGCTGTTATAAAGGTGAAATGAACTAAGGGATATAACGAATATATAAGGATATAAAGATATCCTTATTATCTAAGAGGACCAAGAGTACTTATAAGATAAAGGGGATAATGTCGTGGTCTTCGGAGTAAAGCTCGGAAAACTAATAAGTCTTATGTAGAGGTATTTGCTGTAATAGATAATGTTGTAGCTATTTCCCCAAGAGATTCATTCTGGATTTTTCAAGAATTGGATACATCCGTAGTGTCTATTGTAATCAAGTAACTGAACCTCAGAAAATATATAAATATTTATTTTTCTTATATCAAAAGTATAAGGAAACATTCATCTTCCATAATGAAATCAAAGAAAATTAATACCATATTAATTCAATGTCTCAATTTCAGTAAGTAAATACATATTCATCTGTTAATTAGATCAACGAGAGATAGGGTACACACGCGTGTGCGAGCGCATACACACACACACACACACACACACATATATATATATATATATATATATATATATATATATAGTATACTCACGTTTTTTGTTATTATTAATCGTTATACCCTTGCAGTATTCAAACTTATTGAACATAACAAATATTTTAATT